>NW_006921995.1:1277814-1301595 GCF_000298275.1 Orycteropus afer afer | reverse complement strand
GTCACTGCTTGATCACAGCCAGCTACCCAGAGGGACTGAGTAGTTGAACCTGTGGGCTCGGGACCATAGTCACAGGGGACATCAAGCTCAATTGGCATAACAGACTATACAAAACATTGTTCCACCTCCTATTGCGGTGGATTGCAACTGGGATCTTAAAAGCTAGCAAGCTGCCATCTAGATGCAATAATGGGTCTCTCCTCATCCAGAAGAATAGAAGAATGAAGAAAATCAAAATTCATGCAAATAATTAGTCCTACCAACTGGTACACCATCTGATCTGCAGCCTATACAACTATGAGACCAGAAGAACTAGATGGTGCTCGACTACCACTGTCATCCACTTGAAAGGGGGTCTATGTAGGAGATCCTTGATGGAGAGGGAGAACAACGTGAAACAAAACTCAAAATCATTTGGAGAAAAAAAAAAGCGGGGGGGTGGACCAGGCTTGCTCATCTGATAAAGCCTGGTAGAACCACTGAGACTATGGCCCCTAGCTGCCCTTCAGATCTGGAATTGAACCCACAACTGTGGTTTCCAGCCAAAAACAAAAGACAGGCATATGAGTTGAACATTTACCTCAAGTAGATACACTCTTTGAAAGAACAATCATGGGCGAAAGAACGGCTGCTTATGCACCAGGAGACAGCTCAGGGGCAGGAGTGCATGGAGGTATGGACACAGGGAAGAGGTAACTATGGGGAGGAAGTGGGAGGGGAGCTTTTGCATTGTGGTCAACTGTGGTGAATGTCATTAACAAAGTATATGTGAACCGCTGTATGGAAAGTAAATTTGCTCTGTAAACTTTCACCCAAATCACACACACACACATACACACACACACACAAATTATCTGTACCTAGGTAGCACTGGCTTCTTTTGACTAGACAAATCAATTATCAGTTTCCTCCCCCATTTGTTCCCTCAAACATCTTATACTTGGACAGATTCATTTATTTTTGTTAACCGCTCAGCCCCTATGGACCTTTCCTCTCATTTAGACTCATCGTATTGCTCCTTACGATCTGGCTTTTCAGTTATTTTGTGCCTGCCAGCCATGCATCTGTTTTTCCTTTTGCTCTATTTTGTCTAGCATGCTCAATGTATTTAAGGGAGCAGCAGAAGTAGGAGTCCCTGTTAGCCTAGGCCAGCATACTGACAGAATAGTAATACTGCCGTCCCTACATAGTACTCTCTGCTCAAACAAGCCTTCTTAAAAGACTAGCCCCACACTATGTTCAAGACAAAGGGTTCTCAAGTAAATTAAAGACTCCTCTATAGAAGAGGGAAAAATAGTCTTCAAGTATTCTTTGCCTTTTTAATCACAGGAATTGGGAACTAGTCCGCAATGGAAACTAATGGAAAAATACACACAATAATAAATGACTTTCTAAGAAAATGGCAGCAAAAGGCAGCTGCTTTCCCTACTACCACTAGATCACCAACAGAAGAAAGTAGCTCTAATAAACCTTGGAATAGAATGAAAACGTCAAGGAAGTATAGTGTGGCTTGAGTGTAAGAATAGTGAGGGGATAGGAAAGAATATGTCAAAACAGCAGCATGAGAGAAGGGGGAAAAAAAATGGATGGCCAAACCCACCAGCCACTCCCAGGTAGGAAGGTTGGACAATCTACTTCCGTAGTGATACTGCCTTGGAAACCCAAGGAGGGGTCGCTATGAGTCGGGGCCAACTCGATGGCACATAACAACAACATGTATAAAACATTCGTAAACTTGACTACCTGTACTAAACCTTGTGATCAATGATTTCTCATTTTAATTCTATTAAAATAATTAATGTATTCATTTAATTGTTTTGTTCCTAACCCCCCCCAAAAAAAGAAAGAAAAAAGATTTTCTTTTTTGTTCATCTCATTTCCTTACTTTCTCTTTCCTATTTTTTCCCAAACTGTTACTAGTATTTAGATGGCGTGGATTCCAGCAATGGGAGAAAGGAATTACTATAGGATACTGTGATAGAAGGTACACTAGTTTTTCACAGAAACATTTTAATACAGGACTGTTTACCTGGCAAATAGAGCTATACATATACAAATTGGTAATTCTACTTACTCTAAAGAATAAATATGCTGCATCAAATTCTCACTATATGTTTTGTCCTTTCTTTCTCCTTTTACTACAGTCTCAGGGGACATGAAGCTCAACTGCCATAACACACTACACAAAAACACTGTTCCACATCATACTTTGGTTAGTAGTGACTGGGATCTTAAAATCTTCCAAGCGGTCATCTAGATGCAACGATGGGTCTCTCCTTGACCAATGCAAATAAGAATGAAGAAAACCAAAGACCCATGGAAACAATTAGTCCAAGGAACTGGTACACCATGCAATTCGCAGCCTAAAGAACTATGAGACCAAAAGAATTAGATGGTGCCCAGCTACCACTGTCAACCACTTGGAGGGAGATCTACGTAGGAGATCCTAGATAGAATGGGAGAATAATGTGGGACAAAACTCAAAATCATTAAGATCAAAAAAAAAAAAAAGACCAGGTTTGCTGGTCTGATAGAGCCTGATGGAACCACTGAGACTATGGCACCTAGCTGCCCTTCGGGTCTAGAACTGAACCCACTCCTGTGGCTTCCAGCTAAATAAAGAACAGGCATATGATATGAGCCGAACATTTACATTAGGTGGATACACTCCTCGGAGAGATCAATGATGGGAGAACAGAAAGGCTGTGTATGCACAGGGAAACAACTCGGGGCGCAGGAGTACATGGGAGGGAAGGACACAGGGAAGAGGTAACTATGGAGAAGTGGGAAGAGAGCTATTGCATTGGGGTAAATTGTAGTCAATGTCATGAGACAAAGAGTATGTGAGCTGCTGCACAGAAAGTGAATTTGCTCTGTAAACTTTCACCCAAATCACAATAAAAATTAAATTTTAAAAAAAGCGCTTCTTTGGGAGAACTTTTGAAATAAAGTGTTTTGACAAACACTTCAGGAGTGTTCCAGGGCTAACTTAATAGTGTTCTGAAATTCAACCAAGAATTCTTTTTCTCTCAGCTTTCTATTTCTAGCCTTTATTCTCATTAAAATTGTATTTATACCTGTACACCCATTAGATGAGCCTCAGGTGTCTGCCACATGGTGATAATAAAATAGGACTGCTGCAAAGACTGAAGAAATGTAAAGCATACTGCCTAACATATATTAAGAGTTTGATATAGATAGCTATTGTTGAGGTGATGTCAAGTCAGTTCTGACTCATAGCAAACCTACATACAACACTGCCCGGTCCTGTATCATCCTCACAAATCATTACTATGGTTGGGCCCATTTTTTGTAGCCACTGTGTCAGTCCACCTCAATGAGAGTCTTCCTGCTTTTCAATGACCCTTTACATTGCACCAAACATCATATTCTTCTCTAGGGACTGGTCCCATCTGACATGACCAAAGTAGGTGAGATGAAGTCTGGCCATTCTCCCTTCTAAAAGCATTCTCACTTCCACAGGGTTGCTATGAGTTGGAATCAACTCAATGGCAGTGGGACAGCTACAAGAAATAAAAAAAAATCATTGTTCTCCCGAGTTCAACATCAGAATCATTACTTCAAAGTTTGCTTTGGGTGTTCTTGGACTGCCACAACTTTAAAAGCATTATCACATAATACCTCTATGAATAAAACCTGTACATATACTGAATTTTTCAAAATAGAATTATTAAATGGAGAGAAAAAAAACTGTTAAACAGTGACTACCAAATACAACAACCATTCCTTTTAGTATTCTAAATTATCAGTACAAGACAAAATTGCCTCTACAGTAAGCTCTTCTTCAAGATTAATATGATTCTATTACCTTACAGAAGGTTTCTATTCTTACAGAAGAATTCTATTATCTCAAAATCTCTTAAATAAATGAAAGAATAAACCTGCTAACAATAGATGCTAGTATTTAGCATGACTAATTTCAAAGAGGATTATTTAGATTTAGTCATGTTAAATCGGAGGTAACAATGTTAAACTCAAAAATAAATATCTATAGTAAGCATTCAAGGTGGTACAATGGTTAAGTGATTGGCTTCTACTGGAAAGGTTGGTGATTCAAACCCAATAGTTGCTACATTAAAAAAAAGATATGGCAATCTGCTTCTATGAAGACTGTTGTTGTTGTTACGTGCCGTCGAGTCGGCCCCGACTCATAGCGACCCCTCCTTGGGTTTCCGAGGCAGTATCATTACGGAAGTAGGACTGCCCAACCTTCCTTCCGAGGAGTGGCTGGTGGGTTTGAACCACCAGCCGTCTGGTTAGCAGGCAAGTGTCTTAGCCACTATGCTACCAGAGCTCCTCTATGATGATTATAGCCTAGGTAACCCAGTTCTACTCTGTCCTATAGGATCATTATGAATCAGAATCAACTCTATGGCAATGGGTTTTGGGCTTAGAGATTATTTAGTGACTTTCAGATGTCAATTCTGAAACCCACTGCCATTAAGTCAATTCTAACTCACAACAGACCCTATAGGACAGAGGAGAACAGCTCCTTAGGATTTCCAACGCTGTAAATCTTTACAGAAACAGAATGCCTCATTTTTTTCCCTGCTGAGGTGCTGGTAGGTTCTAACTGACAACCTTTTGGTTAGTAGTAGAATGCTTTAACCACTGCACCATCAGAGCTCGTAAATGTATATATACACAACCCTTATTTCTCATTTGGTCATTCCTTGAATGCTTACTACCCATTGCTCATTGCCAGTAAGTTGATTCTGACCCATAGCAACCCTATAGGACCACAGTAGAACTGCCACATTGGGTTTCCAAGTCTGTAAATCTTTACAGAAGCAGACTACCATATCTGTCACCCAGATAGCAGCTGGTGGTTCAAACTGCTGACCTTTTGGCTCACGGTTGAGCACTTAGCCACTGAGCCACTAAACAGCAGTTTCATTAAAAAAAAAAAAAGCCTATGAAATTTGTAACTGTATTAATCACATGATAAAAAAATCTAATTTTATATTTTATACTTATAGCAATTAGGCAAAGCTTATTTACATTTTTTTGCCCATTAATATTACTCATTTTATGAAAGTCTAACACATCTAGAAATTACATTATGTTGGGAAATACTTCAAAATAATCTAATAGGGGAAGGGTATTCATGAGATGAAAACTGAAGTTAGTTGTTGGGTACAGAGAAGTTTATTTTTATTCTCCCTCCTTTCACATATGCTTGAAATTATCCATAATAATTTTTAAGTTAGCACAAATAATAAATATTAACAGTTAAAGTTCAATTTTTAAGAGATTAACCATGTTTAATTTGCTTTTTAAAAAAGGTTACTAAATACATAGGTATATTAATGAAAATTATTGATTTAATTATTATTATAATTAATTTAATGAGCACTGGTGTAAAAACAAAGTTTCTAGTACTATGTGCTTCAGTTTCTAACAAAATTATTTGTAATTTGCTATTTGGTCAAAGTCTGTACATACCCACGGGAGTCTGCAGCAATTAAGAACCTCCATTTTCTATGAGTCACTTAGTAGAAAAAGTAACCAACATAGTATATATACAGGCAGTCCCTCGGTTACAGATGTCCAAATTATGGATAACACCTGGTCCTTCAATTCAGGGCTTCAAACCAGTTCTATTATGGCTAACAAGCGAAACAAGAACAGACCTGAATTTTTACAATTTGGGTGATTCGTCAAGATAACCAGAATGGAAAAAAAAATTATGGGTCAAAGCCCTGGAATGGGACACTCAGAAGATGAATAGTGAATCCTTTCAGGAGCTTAATGCATAAGATTAGAATACTGGCAGGACTGTGGAAAGCCAAACACATTCAAAATGGCACAGCTGGCTGCCATCTTTGAGTGGGGCAATGCTGTTTTGAAGCCTTGCTTTAATGTTATGTAAATATGCCCTCATTTTGAAATGATTGAACTAACCCCTACTCACAATAAATTTTTTATCACAATCATTTTGACTTGCTGAATGTGTACCTTTTAGATCACTGCAAAGGCTTTAAGCCTTTTCTTGCACTAAAATAAGGCTATGAGGCTTATGTACCTGTTCTGACTAACCTACAAATTCTTAAAGATAGTTAGGAACAGATCTCATTCCCATCTGGCACTGGGCTTATAGTATGACTGACATTCTCTGAATTCTCTGATGGCCCCACGTCTTTATATACCATGCTTTGACTTCTTCTAACATCATTTTACTTGAGCACAGAAATTATTCTTTACTTTTAGCCTCAGCCTGTGAAAATGTCTCACTATAACAAAAAACACATTACCAGTAGAGATACCACCTTGGACACCCAAGGAGGGGTCACTATGAGTCAAAATCAACTCAATGGCAGTGTTTATATATATATATATATATATATATTTAACACATGTAAAATTTAAGATAACCACTATTTTAAACGACCCCTCAAAGAAACAAAACAAACCTTCATTCTAATACTGTACTTGATCCAGAAACTACCTGTCCTCATGTTCATCTCTCTCCCCTCTCTGAACTACCACAACACTTTGTATCTCTCTGCATTTACATATTCGCTTGCTAACAAGTATCACTGAAGGCTCACATCCCTTTCTTGACTATTAGTTTTAGAGAAAAAAAAATATCAAAATTTAGTAACTTAAAGTAACTACTGCATGACAGTTAATCAGTCAACTAAATAAACTATCTGCAAAACAGAACTGTATTTCTGAACAACAGTATTTCTCAATAATAGGAGAACTGAGAAATAGCTAATTTTCTTTTATTAAGAAATTAACATCCCACTATCCTTGTGCTTATACCTCAGCCCTGAGATACTGTAGATATTTAATCCAAAAGCCAATGCTGTTTAGCCAGAATTCTGTGTTACTACATTTTAATATCAATGGTAACACAGGCTAAATTTACTTTATCTATCCAGACCAAACAATCTTTAAAATGCAACTTAACATTTACTTTAAAGTTGACTTTTGACTAAGCAGTCAACTCATTTCACAACAACAAATTGTGCTTTCAATTACAGAGAATTTTATCAGTCACTCATAGAAATTAAGTTCATTCTGGTACAATAGATTCCTAGGGACTCTCCCTAAAACCAGTGATTCTGACCAGCCCTTCCTTGTGGGCAATACACTCCCCTAACTATTTCTCAATACAATTGATTTCTCAAAAATGACAGAAGCATATGGGACAAGATTTGAGAAAGCATGCCCAATGCGAAAATGTCCCCAAGATATTCTGCTATGCTTCACTTTTTCTCCTTCCTCTACCTATGACTAAGCCATACAAAAACTTCAGCATTACCCTGAATAAACCTCAGAGTAAAGAACTATAAAAATAGGATATCAAATATATTCTCTTTCTGGGGGAACTGACACCTCTTTAAGGAGCTCTGGTGGCGCAATATCTAAGGCATTTGACTGCTAACCAGAAGGTTGGTGGTTCAAACCCACTAGACTTTCCACAGAAGGAAGATGAGGCAATCTACTTCTGTGAAGATTTACCACCTCAGAAACCCAATGGGGGTCACTATGAGTCAGAATTGACTCAATGTCAATGGATTTAGTTTTGGGTTATACCTCTTTGTTGGGGAACTATGATCTCATAAAAACCTTTCTCTCTATCCCTCTTCAGAATTGAAAATATATATACATACCATTTTATCTTCCTTGTCCCAAAACCACTTAATTTTTTCATCAAGATCATAAAAATTAAAGCACTTCACAAAAATTCCTCCAAATAGTCTACTACATCACTCCAGTATTTTTGCCATCCCCATTTACTTTCACCTTATACTTGCCTGTATAACCCAATGAATTTAAGTATCTCATTTAACTAATAGTGGCTTTATCATCTGTAGGTTATGATAATCTTTCTTTAGTTTACTGTATAACTAAAATATAGCAAGATTCTGAATGACTCCAGGTGAACAGTGGAATATGCATGACTCTGCATTTGTCAAAACTCATGGAATAATATATTGCAGAATGAATGTACTATATAACTTTATTACATATTTATGACATAACCACTTTGAAGGATATGCTGAAAAAAGGAGTTTCCCTGTGTAACCTTGGAAAACAGTGTTTTCACTACAAACTGTAAGGATAAACACAAAAGAAACTGTAACGGTACATAAACATCACACATGTATTTGATGAGCATAGCAGCTGAAAATTTTCAAAATGCTATACATGTATACAAACATCAAACAAATAAGTAAATGTATAGTGGATGGTGGGAGCAGGTTTCTCACAGTCAGAAATGAAAGTTATAGATAAGCAAGAAAGGAAGGTCAGAATGAACCCTGTTATTAAGTTACGACTCAGAGCAACCCCATGTACAAGAGAACAAAATATTTCCTGGTCTTGTGTCACCCTTACAATTATTGCTATGCTTGAGTCCATGGTTGCAGCCACTGTGTCAATCTACCTTGTTGAGGGGCTTTCTCTTTTTCACTGACCCTCTACTTTACCAAAGGAGCTCTGGCGATGTAGGGGTTAAGGCATTTGGCTGCTAACCAAAAGGTCACTAGTTCAAACCCATGAGCTGCTCCATCGAATAAAGATAAGTCAGTCTGCTTCCATAAAGACTTACAGCTTTGGAAATCCAATGGGGGGGGGGGTCGATGTGAGTCAGAACTGAATCAATGACAGTAAGTTTGGTTTTGGTTTTGGCTACTTTACCAAGCATGATAATGTCCTTCTCCAGGGACTACTCCCTCCTGATAAGATGTGCAAAGTACAAGAGACAAAGTCTTGCCATCCTCACTTCTAAGGAGCATTCTGACTGTGCTTTTCCCAAGATAGATTTGTTTGTTCTTCTGGCAGTCCTCAGAATATTCAATATTTTTTGCCAATACCATAATTCAAGGACATTGAATCTTCTTCAGTCTCATTCATTGTTCAACCTGTGCATGCATATGAAGCAACTGAAAATACCATGCCTTGGGTGATGTGCATCTTAGTCATCTAGGTGACATCTTTGTTTTTTAACTCTTCAAAGAGATCTTTTGCAGCAGATTTTTCCCAGTACAGTACTGGATTAGAATTAGACACATATGAACTGATGTTTACCTTTGTATGCATACAAATGGATATACATAAAAACAACTTTAGGAACATATGTATATGCATGGCCCAGTATATATGCATATATTAGCTAGTTCTGTCCACTGAAAAGGCCTAGAAATAGTGACACCTGAGTAGCAACTTACACATCCACCTCCCAGATCTTGGTTTCTAATAACATTTTCCAATAACAGTAAACAGGGCTTTACCTGTGAGTACCATGCTCTTTTTTTAAAAAATCAACTATATGAAACTAAGCAATCAACATTACTCTAAGAGGGGACAGGGAACCTAAATGAATGGAAAAAGAACCACCACGATGGAAATAATGAAAATGTTGAAACATCATGAAAAATTTAACAGTGTCCCATATGTATAGAATTGTTAAATGAGAACCTAATTTGCTGTGCAAACTTTCACCAAAAACATAGTGTTACTAATTTTTTTTTAAAAAAAAAAAAAAGGAGTAAGCAGAGATTCTTAGATAAATGACTGATTCTAAGGCTGGGGCAAGTAAAATACAAGATGAATCTGTAGCATTTTATAGTATCAAAAAGCAAGAAAGTTCTCCAAAAAAAGGAAAAGGATGGAGCATGTAAAAAGGACACAGAAGGCAAGGTTAAAAAGCTCCCAACGAGCAAGGATAGAGCAATTTGAGCAACAAAATACATATACCGGGTTATACTCAAAGCATAAAATATATATATACATAAATCTATGCTTTATGGTTGAGAGAGAAAAGAAAAATCTTCCTTACAAAAAAATTCCATTTAATATATGTAGATAGTCCCCTGCTCCACCTCCAAGAACTGGAGCATAATTCTCACCTATTCCTCTAGAGAGTGGGCTATAAAATTGGTGACTTGCATCCAAAGAAAACAGCACGGAAAGAGAAAAACAGTAATTGTGCTATGGAGAAACCTTGCAGGTATTATGTTAATCAACTGATGAAGGTTAACATCATCAGTAATGTGATGTGGATATAAAGCTCCCTACATGATGAGACAAGAAGCACACTTCATCTCTTTGGTATTCTTTCCTAAAACTCACAACTTATTTAGTCCTCACAAAAACATCACACATTTCCAAGATGGGGCACATTCTGCGAGATACCTGCCCAGTACACCTCAAGATGATTAAGGTTATGAAAAAAAGGAAAGACTTAGAAACTGCTGATCAAAGGAGAGAGGGGAGACTTGACAATTAAATGCAATGAGGTACCCTATATGAATCCTGGAACAAAAGGAAGACATTAACAGAAAAACATGAAATCCAAGTAGAGTCTGGAGTTTAGTTAACAGTTTTAAAAAAAGAAAGAGACTTTAAGTTTCCTCATAAGGAATGGAAGACCCACTTTCCTAAGTCCTGTGTATACTGCAGTAGTTTTGTGAAATTATGTGCATGATGCCCTGCCCAGAGAAAGAGCTCAATGATCATCAGTTGCCATCATGGTTTCTAGAAAGATGAAAAGTAGTCCCAAGGGTGAAGTATTTGGCTACTAACTGAAAAACTAGTGGTTCAAATTCATATCACAGGACATGATGTGGTAGTGTGCTTCCCTAAAGATTACCACCTTGGAAACCCTATGGGCAGTTCTACTCTATCACAGGGTTGCTGAGTCAGAATCAACTTGACGGCACATACTAGAGCAATGAAATTTACCCAGCCTCTTTCCTTAGGATTCCAAAATACAAAAACCATATGTAACAACAACATTAATTAAAGAAAAAAAATGTGGCAAGATGATAAATAACTCCAGGTACCCTAAAAGGAAGATGGGGCAATCTACTTCAGTAGAGATACTGTCTTGGAAACCCAAAGAGGGGTTGCTTCGAGTCAGAACCAACTCAACAGCAGTGAGTTTTTTTGGTTTGGTGTGTGTATACATATATGTATATACCAAACTCCAAACCAAACTCACTGCTGTCGAGTCAATTCTAATTCATAGCACCCCCTACTTAGGTTTCTGAGACAGTATCTCTACAGAAGTACAGTCTTCCTTCCGAAGAGTGACTGGTGGGTTTGAATCACAAACCTTCTGGTTATCTGTCAAATGCCTTAGGCACTACATCACCAGAGCTCCTATATATGTATATATTTATACACACACACATTTTCAGCTATACTATCAAAGCAACCACTCATCTATCAGTTTGTCGTACTATGGCGATTTGCATGTTGCTGTGAGGCTGAAGGTTATGCCACCATTATTTCAAACACCAGCAGTGTCACCCATGGTAGACAAGTTTCATCAGAGCTTCCAGACTGAGAGAGACCTGGAAGAAGGAAAGGGCTGTCCACTTCTCAAAGAATTGACCAGTGAAAACCTTACGAACAACAGTGAAACACTGTCTGATATATTACTGGAAAGCATTATGAACAGCCCTGAAACACTGTCCAAAAGAGTGCTGGACGATAAGCCCCTCAGGTTGAAAGGCACTCAAAAATATGATTGGGGAAGAGCTGCTTCTTCAAAGTAGAGTCAACCTGAATGATGTAGATGGAGTAAAGCTCTCAAAACCCACAAGTACAGATGCAGCATGCCTCAAAATGAGAGGAAACAGCTGCAAACATCCATTATAATTGGAACATGGAATGTATGAAGTATGAATTTAGGAAAATTACAAGTTGTCAAAAATTACATGGAACACATAAAGATCCACATCCTAGGCATTACTGAGCAGAAATGGACTTGCTTCAGCTATTTTTAATCAGATTATCATATGATCTACTATGCCAAAAATGACAAACTGAAGAGGAATGGCATCCCATTCACTGTCACAAAGAATGTATCAAGAGCTATCCTGAAGTGCAATGCCATCAGTGATGGAATAATGTCCATTCGCCTACAAGGAAGACCAGTTAATACTACTATTATGCAAATTTATGCACCAACCACCAAAGCCAAAGATGAAGAAACTGAAGATTTTTACCCAAGTCTGTAGTCTGAAACTGACCAAACAAGCAATCAAGATGTGTTGATTATTACTGGTGACTGCAATGTAAAATAGGAAATGAAGACCCACAGGGAGTTGGAAAATAAAGCATTGGTGACAGAAATAATGCTGGAGATCGCATGATAGAATTTTGCAAGACCAACAACTTATTCATTGCAAATACCTTTTTTCAACAACATAAATGTCAGCAATACACATACAAAGGAATCAGACTGACTACATCTATGGAAAGAGGGCATCGGGAAGCTTAATACCTTCAGCCAAAACAAGGCCAGGAGTAGACTGTGAAAAAGACCATCAACTGTTCATAAGCAAATTCAAGTTGAAGCTGAAGACAATTAAAACAAGTCCACGGAGCCAAAATATGACCTTGATTATACCCCTCCTGAATTTAGAGACCATATGAAGGAATAGATTTAACACACTGAACACTAATGACTGAAAACCAGAGGAGTTGTGGGATAACATGAAGAACATTATCCATGAAGAAATCAAGCCAAAACCAAACTCACTGCAATCAAATCGTTTCCAACTCACAGTGACCCCCACTAGGTTTCCAAGGCTGCAAATCTTTATGGAAGTCCATCTTTCGTGGAGTGGCTGGTGGATTTGAACCACTGACCTTCCAGTGATAGGCAAGTACCTTATCCATTACACAACCAGGGCATTAAAAAAAATAGGAAAGGAAGAAAGGACTAAAATGGATGTCACAAGAGACTGAAACTTGCCCTAGAATGGAGAGTAGATAAAGCAAACGGAAGAAATAACAAGATAAAAGAGCTGAACAGAAGATTTCAAAGAACAGCCTAAGAAGACAAAGTCAACTATTATAATGAAACGTGCAAAGACCTGGAGTTAGAAAAACAAAAGGGAGGGGCACTCTCAGCATTTCTCAAGCTTAAAGAACTGACAAAAATATTCAAGCCTCAAGTTGCAATACTGAAAGATTCTATGGGCAAAATATTGAATGATGCAGGAAACACCAAAAGAAGATGAAAGGAATATACAGAGTGACTGTACCAAAAAGAACTGGTCGATGTTCATCCATTTCAGGAGGTGGCATATGATCAAGAATCAATGGTACTGAAGGAATTGGTGAATAAAATGACAGAATACCCATTTAGATGTTTCAACAGATGCCCCACAAGAGTCACTCATTCGTCTATGCCAAGAGATCTGGAAGACAGCTACCTGGCCAACTGACTAGAAGAGATCCATATTTGTACCCATTCCAAAGAAGGGCAATCCCACAGAGTGTGGAAATTTTCGAACAGTATCATGAATATGGTGGCATAATGCCTAAGGCATTTGACTGCTAACCAGAAGGCTGGTGGGTAAAACCCACTTGCCAATCCTCGGAAGGAAGACTGGACAATCTACTTCTGTAGTGATACCGCCTCAGAAACCCAAGGAGGAGTCACCATGAGTCGGATCCGACTTGATGGCAATGAGGTTTTTTTGTTGTTGTTTGTTTATCATTAATATCACATGTAAATAAAATCCTGCTGAAGATAATTAAAAAATGGTTGTACATTGACAAAGAAATTCCAGAAATGTAAGCTGGATTCAGAAGAGGCTGTGGAACAAGGGATATCACTGCTCATGTCAGATGGATTTTGGCTCAAAGCAACGAATACCAGAAAGATGTTTACCTGTGTTTTACTGACTATGCATTCTACTGTGTGGATCACAACAAATTATGGATAATATTAAGAATGGGGATTCAAGAACACTTAATTGTGCTCGTGAGGAACCTGTATATAGACCAGGAGGCTGTTGTTCAAACAGAACTAGAGGATTCTGCATAGTTTAAAATCAGGAAGGGAGTGTGTCAGGGTTGTATTCTTTCACCACAGTTATTCAATCTGCATGCTGAGCAAATAATTCGAGAAGCTGGACTATATGAAGAAGAGTATGGAATCAGGATTAGAGGAAGACTCAGTAACAACCTAAGATATACACATGACACAACTTTGCTTTCTGCTACTGAAGATGACTTGAAGGAATTACTGATGAAGATTAAAGACTACAGTGTTTGGTATGGATTACACCTCAACATAAAGAAAACAAAAATCCTCACAACTAGACTAATAAGCAGCATCACAATAAACAGAGAAAAGACTGAAGTTGTCAAAGATTTCACATTACTTGGTTCCACAAACACCAAGAAAAGCCGCAGTCAAGACATGAGATGACATATTGCACTGGGTAAATCTGCTGCAAAATTCCTCTTTGAAGTGCTGAAGAGCAAAGATGTCACTTTGAAGCTAAGGTGAGCCTAACCCAGACCATGGTATTTTAATTAGCCTCATATGCATGTGAAGGATGCTCTGGTGGTGTAGTGCCTAAGGCATTTATTTGACTGTTAACCAGAAGGATGGAGGTTCAAACCCACCAGCTACTCCTCGGAAGGAAGACTGGGCAATCTACTTCCATAGAGATGAAGCTAGAAAGTGAAGGAGGAGTCACTATGAGTTGCAGTTGACTCGAGGGTAGTGAGTGATTTGCATGTGAAAGCTGGACAATGAATAAGAAGATTAAAGAAGAGCTGATGCTTTTGAGTTGTGGTGCTGAGGAATACTGGAAGTACCATGGATTGCTAGAAGAATGAACAAATCTATCCTGGAGGAAGTACAGCTGGAATGCTCTTTGGAAGTGAGAATGGCCATAATTCACCTCACCTACTTTAGTCAGGTTGTCAGAAGGGACCATTCCCTGATACGCTTGGAAAAGTGGAGGGCTGATGAAAAAGGGGAAGATCCTCAACAAGACAGACACAGTGGGTGCAACAATGGGTTCAGGTATAGCTAGGATTGTGAGGCTGGCACAGGACAGGGCTATGTTTCGTTCCATTGTACACAGCAGGGTAACTATGAGTCGGAGCCAACTCAACGGCATCTAACAACAACATAAATATATACACATTGATGTATGATAATCATTCGTGACTCTTATTAAAAATGAAGTTCTGATTCAGTAGTCCTGCAGTAGAGTCCAAGAGTCTATATTTCTAAGTTATCAGTTGAAGCTGATGCTATTCTAAGGATCACAACTAGGATTACACCTTTTCTATTTATGTATATTTTCAAATTGTCCATAATAAAATGTAAAAAAGTTCTCTCCATTTCTTCTTCATCCCTTTATCAAAAAGAAATACTGATTTTCAAACACAAATTAATACCAGGAGTAAATCAGTAGTCATCTACATCTTAAATAATTACTGAAGCAGTATACTAGAAGGCAACTTACTATTAATGTTTGCTAACATTATCATGCCTATCTACACAAAAATGCCTGTGAAAAATCTCAGGTCACACAGAATTCTCTGATACTTACCAGTAAAAATTTTATCTACCTTAAGTACTTTACATAATCTACATTAGCCATATTGTTGCTGTTAGATGCTATAGAGTTGGTTTTGACTTACAGTGACCCTATGTACAATAGAACAAAACATCACCCAGTCCTGCACCATCCTCACAAACACTGCTCTGCTTGAGCACACTGTTGCAGCCACTATGTCAATCCACCTCGTTGAGGGTCTCCTCTTTTTCACTGAAATTACAAAGCATGATGTCCTTCTCTAGGAAATGGTCCCTCTGATAACATGAGCAAAGCACCTGAGATGCCATTTCACTTTTGACAACTTCCAATTCTCCTAGATTCACACTTCATACATTTCACATTCCAACTTTTAATGGATGTTTGCAGCTGTTTCTTCTCATTCTGTATCATGCCACATTAGCAATGAAGGTCCCAAAAGCTTTACTCCACCCGTATAATTAACGTCAACTATACTTTGAAGAGACACCTCTTCCTTACTCGTGTTTTGAGTGCCTTCAAAAACGAGGGGTCATCTTCTGGCAGTGTATCAGACAACGTTCCACTGCTATTCATTAAGATTTTCACTAGACCTTTTTTTCAGAAGTAGACTGCCTTGTCCTTTTTCCAAGTCTTAGTCTAGAATTTCCACGGAAACCTGTCCAACATGGATGACGCTTCTGATATCTGAAATACCAGTGACACAGCTTGAAGCATTAAAGCAATACAAGAACTACTACAGTACAACAAACTGACAGATGAGTGGTGAAGATTAACCATATCATAGAAACTTTGTAAAACTGTTAATTTAGTAAAGTATATTTGGAGGGATACCAATTACTAAATCAAGAGCTAAATAGTTTAGTGAGCTTTCAAAGAAAAAGAAATTAATTTTTTTGGAATTAATAGCATGTACAGGAAGGAGCTCTGATAGAGCTGGTTAAGCCAGAGGTTGGTGGTTTGAACCCACATCCACTTTGAGGGAATAGGATGTGGCAGTCTACTTCCGTAAAGATTTACAGCCTTGGAAACCCTATGGGACAGTTTTACCCTGTCCTGTAGGGTCACCACTATGAGTTGGAATAGACTTAACAGCAATGGATATAGCATGAATAGGACATATACCAAACTCACTGCCATCGAGTCAGATCCAACTCACGGCGACCCCTCCTTGGGTTTCTGAGGCAATATACTACAGAAGTAGACTGCCCAATCCTCCTTCCAAGGAGTGGCTGGTGGGTTTGAACTGCCAACCTTCTTGTGAGCAGTCAAATGCCTTCGGCAATATCCCACCAGAGCTCCTACAGGACATACAGGGAAAGAAAAAAGTAGGAAAAAACAAAGTACATACTCACCTGAGAAATAAGGATTACCAAAAAATGAGATGCAGAAGAGTCATACTTTCCTGTGATTAATGGCATTACAGAAAAATTTAAACACCAGTTTAGGTAATGATCTCTAGCCTTTCTGACTTGGTGATTTCACATTTTCTTGCCTTTACCATAAAGTTTTGAAATTTACATACTTTTTTTTTTTTTAATAACAGATAATATGCACACCCATGTTCACTGCAGCACTATTTACAATACCAAAAAGATGGAAACAACCTACATGTCCATCAGCTGAGGAATGGATAATCAAACTATGGTACGTACACACAATGGAATACTATGCAACCCTAAAGAATAACGTAGAATCTGCAAAACAACGCATAATGCGGATGAACTTGGAGGACATTATGCTGAGTGAAATAAGTCAATCACAGAAAAACAAATATTGTATTAGTCCATTACTGTAAAAGTCAAGAAAAGGTTTATCTATGGAAGGAAATTTTCTTTGTTGGTTAGCAGGAGTGGTGGGGAGGGGAGGGAACACTGTTAGATAGGTAGAGATATGGATTGATCTGGGTGAAGAGAAGGGCAATGTACCAAATGTGAGTAACCAACATGGTGACATTGAGGAGGAAGAAGACATAGAGAGGTACACGGGAGGTACAGACAACAAAGATGAACCCTTTTGCACACACATTACTGCGTTGTCAGAGAAGGCAAACATGGGTGTACTAGTGGATAGATGGGTGGACAGGCTGAATTATTAGGTATGTCTATGAAGTGGGGAGTGTACCCAAGTCCATGTATAGGGTTGGCAGACAATGGTCCTACAAGCGTAACTGCATGTTCTGTAAGAATTCCCAGGTGTATAGTGGAGCTGACAAGGGACAAGGTTGTAGTCACTTCTTGGTCACAGCCAGCTATCCAGAGAGAGAGAGCAGTTGAACCTGTTGGCTCAGGACCACGGTCGCAAGGGACATCAAGCTCAACTGGCATAATATACTACACAAAACATTGTTCAACCTCCTATTTTGGCGAGTAGCAACTAGGATCTTAAAAGCTTGCAAGCTGCTATCTAGATGCAGCGATGGGCCTCTCTTTGTCCAGAGCAAAGAAGAACGAAGAAAGCCAAAGATTCATGGAAACAGTCAGATCTAGCAATTGGTACACCATGCAGTCCGCAGCCTATATGACTATGAGACCAGAAGACCTAGATGGTTTCCGGCTACTACTGTCAACCACTCAGAGGGGGATCTATGTAGGAGATCCTGGATAGAGAGGAAGAACAACGTGGAACAAAACTCAAAATCATTTGGAAAAAAAGGGGGTGGGGAGGAAGACCAGGTTTGCTGGTCTGATACAGCCTGGTGGAACCACTGAGGCTATGGCCCTTAGCTGCCCTTCAGGTCTGGAATTGAACCCACACCTATGGCTTCCAGCCAAACAAAAGACAGGCATATGAGATGAACATTTACCCTAGACACATTTCTTGAAGAGAACAATCCTGGGAGAAAGAAGGGCTGTTTATGCACAGGGAGACAGCTGAGGGGGCAGGAGTACATGCAGGGATAGACACAGGGAAGAGGTAACTAGCGGGAGGAAGTGGGAGGGGAGCTGTTCATTGGGGTAAATTGTAGTCAATGTCATGAGACAAAGTGTATGTGAACTGTTGTTATGGAAAGTGAATTTGCTCTGTCAATTTTCACCCAAATCACATTAAAAGAAAATAATAATAACTGAGATAAATGCAAAATAAGTTCAGAAACACCACTTCAACTAGTATTGCCTATAGAAAGCAGCTGAAATTTATTTTAGTGAAAGCTGCTGATTATGATGACGAGAAATGTTCCTAGTATTTATACATAAACACAGCATTGCCCAAACTGCTGTGCCATAGTACTATTCAACAAAACACTAACAGTTAGATGGTAGAAAACGTAGCCTGTCGTCAAATTAACTTTGACTCAGTGTTTCTTATATTTAACAGGTCATTTAGATAATGTTGTTGTTAGGTGCCGACTCATAGTGACCCCTCCTTGGGTTTCCAAGGAGTGTGCCTCAAAATCTTTAAAAAAACCTTTAAAATACCTGTGAACTTCTAAGGACATTTTTATTTAGAACATTTCTATTAATCATATTTTCCCTCACTACCTACCCACAACAGCTTCCCAAAAATACTCTAAAAGCTGATAACCAAAGATTCTTGAAGTATAAAAAATAATTAAAATATTTTGTATAAGCCAAAGAAATTTAAGTATTAACACAGAATTCCTTTATGTCAGTAAAAATTTGCACATATATACTTATGTTTCAAATATATTAAATCAAGCATTGTTAATGCTGTAGAAAAAGCTACTGTGAAATTAAAAAAAAAAAAACTAATTACTTCAACAAAGCCCTATTGCCAGCTATAGAAAATCAGTTAATATCATTATAGCACACCACCATTTCCCCTCATTCCATGAAATTACTTAAGAGCATAATTTATATAGAGTCAATTTAAAATGATTCAAACAAATTCTCAAATTTACATAGATAAACTTACATTACTGAAATCTTTATCTATACACATGCAGAGAGATATTTTTCTGAGTATTAAGCATCCTTCAGTCATCCAAAAGTAAGCAAAATGTGATCATGTATTTCTGATCTTTACTCATAAATCTGTTCCTGGAGCAAATCTCATTCAACATAATTTTAAAATAGAAACTGTCAACAGTATTTTAAAAACTTGATTGCAAGTAACAGCACAAATACATGCAGGTGGAAATTTATGCTTTGAAATCTTACAAAAGTATCTTTAGAAAGTTAACTTCAGTTATAAGTAACTGTGTTGAGCTGAAACTGTTGTACAGGTGCATCCTGGCCCACATTTCTTAGTAAATAAGATTGAAAATTATCAGTTACAGCATAGCTAAAGGGACCTATTTTCCTGGGTATTTTTCCTTACAATTAATGGTTAAAGAGAGCTCTCCACAAAAAAGAATTAAGAAAGTACTTTTTTTAATTGAAAGTGAATTCTACCTACCAAAAATGCCAAGTGATATTTTGCTTAATTCCATTTCATGTCATAAATTTACACACATACACAGAAAACGGAAATTCTGAAGCAAAAACAGATTTTAAAATTATCTATAAAAATAATATGTTCCTTAAAAAAAAATATTCACAATTATATAAGCTGAGCATATTTCTCCTCTCATTATTCTTCTCTATTAATATTCAGTTATGGTAACTTTTTTCTTTTTTTTAATTAAACATGGAAACCTCAGTCTTCAACTAGGCACAATTTCCTGTATCTATACTGCCTTATTATGGAAACTTGTGGGAGGGGATGGGAATTGAGGATTAGCATAAATGGCACTACAACAATGGAACTACACATCGAACAACAATTAGAAAATGAAAGCAAAATAAGAACAAGTGTCTCTCCTCCAAACTCTAAGGCAGTTGCAAGAACTAGATAATGTGACAGCCTTGCTTCTCAGAAGTGCATAAGATAATAGAAATAATGGCAGAATAATTAGAGAAATATATTTTGCAAATATGTAAAAGGGGTATCCATTGTAAAACTGGTATTCACTGTTAAAGATCACTTTTGTCTTACTACTCTCCCTTGTTTTAAACTGGACAGGAGGCAGCAAAATATATAAAAGGGTCAAAATATAAGAGAAAGTAATCTCTGCATACGCCACTAGAAATTTATTCTCAAGAGCCTTACTTTCTATTTTATGGGTAGTTTCATTCCTGTGTTTCCTCTACATATTCCTATGAACCATTTTATTATTCATTAATTAATAAAAGAATGTGAACCATCAAGTGCTTCCTCTAAACATTAAAGTCAAGTATCTATGGAGATTTGACTCAAAGCTGAGGTTCAACAGTTAATTTAACCTATTGCACTCTGGTAATTAGTTAAACTCGTCTGAAATTTTATTATAGTCTGTCATTCAGTGGTACGCTGAAACTTCAATCATGTCCTTTCCCAACTTATACTAGAGAAAATCATCCAAGACCTACTCATGCTAACCAGACCCAGAAATGATATTCAGTGAGATTTTCTAACTCCTAAACCAATATTGGTTTAACTAAATCATGATGCTCTTGTAAGTGCTCCTTACTTTTTTCTTTAAAGAAAATACACATATGATGTTCTAATTATCCCAACAGTTTTGCCCATGAATGCAAATAAACAAAAGTTATCTAGAAAAACATACAAATGAATATTGAAACTGGGCATGCACAAAATATTTTCAAACTACAAGTCAAACATACCACTGCTTTATTTTCTAGCCAACAATTGTTTCAGAAACCCCCTTAAGTGCCAAACTTTCCTGTTTAATATCACTCCATTTCTCCATCAGTGTACTTAAAGTTTTAGTTATGTATTAACTATTAGTTTTTGACTTGGAGCAAGTAAACATGTTGTTGATTATAGTAAGATAGAGTGCTTATTATAACAACTCTTTTAAGCCCTTTATGTGTAGCATTTCATTTTCAACTTCAAATAAACAATACTCCAATCCTCATTTTGCATGTGCAAAAATCTGACTCTAAGAGATTAATTCACATAGCTAATAAAAGGTAGAAGTGGGCAGTCTGACTCCAATGTTCATGTCCCTAACCTATATGTATGATGAATATAAGTAACTACATTCAAAAAACTAAACCAAACTCACTGCTGCTGAGTCGAATCGGACTCATAGAGACCCCTGCTTGGGTTTCCAAGGTGGTATCTCTACAGAAGTAAATTGCCCAGCCTTCCTGGTGAGGAGTGGCTGGTGGGTTTGAACCGCCAGCCTTCTGGTTAGTAGTCAAATGCCTTAGGCACTACACCAGCAGAGCTCCTATTTTTAGTAATATGTAACTTTAAATGAATCAATGCCCTTATTTCTTTTTTTTACTTGCTCCAAGTTCAAATACTAACCCAAACAATACAAACTTTCTAATTTCTATATTTAAACTCTTCTTGGTGCATCAAAATGAAAAAATAATTAAACTATGTATTATCAACAAAGTTTCAATAAATACAAACTTTTCACTACTTAGAGAGGGGAAGGATGAAATATGAAAACTCTGCCGCTTATGTGGAAAACTAAGAAAAGGTCAAATAAGTTTTCACACTCTTCGTTAATAAATACTTCACAATCAAGTGCTTACCTTGAGTCTCCACTACTGTTTCTAACACTTTCATCATCACTGTGTCCATTCATTGTAAATATCAAGAAGTTTTAAAATAAAATATAAATCTTCCCAGTTTAAAAGATGAATATAAATACTGACTCCTCCTTGAGTATCAAAAATTCACAAATGAATTTTCTTCAACATTCATAGACTTGCTGGCACTGTCTTGATTCACCTAAAGAAAATAGGTTAAGAAAGTAAGGAAATTTCCTATAGAAAAAATATAAATTAGCCTGTTTAGAACATACACAAACCTACTAAAGCCCAATTAAACTAAAGACAGCAAGGAAAAAATGGAGTCTTTTACTTCAAATATCTTGGCTTCTGTAACTATATTGTAATTACTTACTAGGATTAAGCACTGCTGGGAATATATTTTTGACAGAAATTAAAATATTTGTAGACTGATAAAATGTAGAAACTAACTGAAACCAAGTAGCATTATGCATATAGATTAATTACCCAAAGTGATACTATGTGGCATACATGTATCCCAAGAATCAAAAAGAGTCTCATAAGATACCTGGTCTAACAAATTAAATGGAAGGAGACAAAAAGGTTATCTTTAAATCAAACCCCAATTCCTATGAACAAGAACTTCATATATACTCAAGTGAGGGAAAGTTGTGAAAAGGCTCTCATGAGAACAGAAGAAAATGATACTATATAATCTTAGCAAATATGCATAGGTCAAAATAAATATATTCCTTCAAAGGCAAATTGATAATGGAGTCATAAGATTTAAATGGTAGTTATCCAGTTCGGACATGCAGAGAGATTCTATCAATTATTTTAAAAAAAAAAAGTAACAGAAAAAGACTTTCTATGCAGTACATATGAATTTGTAAGTAAGGAGTGTGGATAGAAATAATGGCCCACGACACAGCCTTCCACCTTTCTAGATTTTCAGCACAACACTGAAGAGTCACCTATAAGCCATCCACGAATAAACAAAGGAGATCTCTGGCAAGGGAGGGAGAGGAAGAAGCGGGGGAAGGAGACGTCAGATCCTTCCCCAGCCAGAAAGTATCAGAGACAGCCAACGGAGAGCAGAGCTGTCCTCCGACCTCAGCAAAGAGAATTCACTCCTACGATCATTTCCATTCCACAGAAGACGGGGGAAATAGGTTGTTGTCAATTCAATTACAACAAACTCTGCTTCTACTTAGGATTTTAATTCCCTGGAGACTACGTACAGTCCAGGATTCTGCAAGAACAGGTTCCTAATGCTAAACATTAATTCCAACCCAAAGCAATTTACTATTAAACTTAAAACCTAAGTCCTCTAATAAATTGTCTCCTTTCCGAAAATCTCCCTTCCCTTATGGAAGTTCACTTGTTTTTTCGTTCTTTGATTTTTTTTTCCTCCTTTCACTCCTCAAAATGGCTTTTTCTGTACATGAGAACTTCCTTTTTCACCTCATCTCCCTTCTCACAACCCTAAATTTTAAAGTTCCGAGCGCACGCAGCTCTCTAGCCTCTCACACGTCCCAACAATGCCTTCTGCCTAAGTCGTTACACCTCTTAAATTCTCTTTTACACCGTCTTTTAATAGTTGCTTTACTCCAGCCAAGTTTTCCAAGCGGTACTCGAAAGGGGTTTGGAAACCTTCCTCTTCCTTCCTCCGTCCGTCGCAGTTTCGCTCCAATCAACCTCCCTCCTGATGTCCCCCCCCACCCTTCGCTTCCTCCCTAGGCGTCCATCCTTATCCCACAGTCTCCCTTCCCGCCTCAAACTTCCCGCAGACCCGCCCCACGCCCTCCCGGTTCCCCTGAGCCGCTGCACCCTCCCCCTCCCCGCTGCCTCCCCACGTGCTGGGAACCCGGGTCTCAGCAGGGCCGACACACCGGCCAAGTGCCTGCGACTCTCTCCGCGCGGTCCCGAGACCCCAAGCAAAGAAGGCCCAGCCCCGCTGCCCCGAGCAAGGATGC
>NW_006921995.1:1258612-1277583 GCF_000298275.1 Orycteropus afer afer | reverse complement strand
AGGCGGCCCCTGCGCCCGGGCCCGCGGTCTCCGCTACCGAGTCCTCGAGCTCCGGGTATCTCGGAGTAAGCAGTGTCCGTGAGGGGGGAAAGGGGGAAGGACACAGAGGGGAAGCCCCGGCCCGCGGCACCAACGCGCGATCCTCTGCGAAACGGATCCAACAATCAATTCATTATTGAAGCACCAACGGCGAGGGCACCGAGAGTGAGAAGTAACGAGTCGTCGTCGCCGGCGTCGCGCGCGCGCTCCCGCCGATTATCGGCCCCCGGTAGCCGCCATGACTCCGAGAAAGCGAGCGAGAGCAACCGGAGCCGCCGCCGCCACCGAGGTTGCCGTCGCCTCCGCCTCCCGTGCGACGTAATCTCCTCCGTTCACTCCCCTTACCCCACAGCGCGAGGCGGGCAGGCGAGCGCGCGCACGCTGAGCTTCTTCGGCTGGCGCGCCGGTGGTGGGCGTGGCTACGTGGTGGAGTAGCGGGGCGTAGAGAGAAAGCGATTGGTGCTGAGGTGGGGCGGACAGCGAATGTGCGCATGCGCACTGATGGGGGTGCACACAGCAATCGCGCGTAGGCCGCCGGACTCTGGCCGTGGCCAGCTGATTTTTGCTGGGGCGCCAGACCTTAGCTGCCGGGCCCGGCGTTGGATTCCGGGAAGTGGAACTGCAGGCTCGCTCCGTGCGGGTACAGGCACTCCTGTCGCTCCGGATGGTTGCGCAGGGACTTTGCGGTGGAGACTGAAAAGGAACCGGGAAGCGCGGGGGTGGAGAAAGTATGGAAACAGCGTTGGGATTTAGAGGAGATGCAGCAGAGCGCTTCGTGGCCTATCGCAATTGGGGTCCGGTCGACTAGGTGTCAGCCTTGTCTGACCGCCAGGGTGGAGGGGCTGGGTAGAGGCTGCTGCGTCATACCGGGCAGCCTGGGAACCCAACTGTTGGGCAACTGTGGTCAACTTCACCGCCTCCTACGCTTGGGCGACCTGCGACAGAGTCCCTTGGGGCTTGATGGCCTGTGCGAACGGGGCACTCGGGGAGAAAGAGAATAATAGAGATCAAGCTGTTGACAGTCTGACACTTTTGATTCATTTGTGGGTGGCCCATTCCTGGTTCAGGAAAGAAAAAAAAAAAAAAAAAAAAAACTTCCTTTCTAGGGCCCTCAGTGGAGGGCGGGGTGAAGGGTGCGGCGCTGAATCGCAACAAAAAAGCAACTTGAGGGACGTTAGTAACTGTCTCAGTTTAATGTGCTGCAATTTAGTTGACGGTTTCTTTCATAACTGTAACTGCGAGCCTCAGTTGAAACCTTTTGGATATGTTGAAGGAAACACTTTTCAAACATAGTGGCGTCCTGCTTCACTGTGAAAGTTTTTTTTTTTTTTTTTTAATAAAAATTCTGCACTTCCTTTATTTTTCAGGCCCACAGAGGGGTCTTGAGTCACTGGAGATTAAAGATAATTTTTAAGACTTTCTAAGCCATTCAAGTTACTCGATTTGGTGTAATGGTCTACCTTTTAAGTCAAATGACTTTGATTGTGGTAACATGCATTCCCCAAATTATTTCTCATGCTGAAAATATTTAGTCTATAAGTTGTTTACACGGTTTGGTTAAAACCTTTGAAGAGATCTCAAACAATAACTCCAAATATATGCCCATTGATTGTACTACGCATGGGGAGTGAGGGAACATGAAAAAGTACATATTCTACTCAAGAAAAAGTGTTAACTACTGTCTGTTGTTCCTTGCATTGTGAAAGAAAATGGAACATTACCATCCTCTGCAAAATAGTCTGTACAATCTTTTTTTCTTCTTTTCTAATTATTAGGAGCTCTGGTGGCACGGTGATTAAAAACACTGGACTGCTAACCAAAAGGTCAGTGGTTGGAATCTACCAACCCTGAGAGAAAGATGAGGCAGTCTTGGGTAAAGATTTATAGCCCTGGAAACCCTATGGGGCAGTTCTTTTCTGTTCTGTAGGGTCACTGTTAGTTGGCATTGACTCCATGGTAGTGAGTTGGTTTTCCTAGTTAAGTAGCTAAAATATTGGGTGGTGAAGAATAGCAAGATCATAACAAAAGTATTATGGATTAATTACTAAATTTAAATAGCAATATTTAAGAAAAATAATAAAGCTGCCTTAAGGCATGATAGGAACTAGCTATACCTCTGACTAATTCCTTTCTTGTATTACTAAAATGATAAATAAAAAAAGTTAGCAGAAAAATAGTAACCATAGCAGATAATGACCTATAATTGCAAGAATGATTTAGATATTGAAGTTTTCAATTGCAACTACTGAACTTTGTCATTGTGTTAGGAAAAAAAAAAATTATAATGACTTACTCTTTTTTTTTTTTCTTTTAAAACTTATATTAAACCAGCTCTGGTGGCATAGTGCCTAAGGCATTTGACTGCTAACCAGAAGGCTGGTGGTTCAAACCTATCACTCCTTTGAAGGAAGGTTGGCAATATACTTCCGCAGTGATACTGCCTGGGAAACCCAAGGATGATGGGTCGCTATGAGTCGGATCCAACTTGATGGCAGTGAAAGAGTCAATTGTACCATTACATGTGATATGCTGTTTGTAAGAACACTAGCCACTTTTTTGCAGAAAACATTTTCCCATGTTTGTAATAAAATATTGACCCTTGGAGATTTATATTTCAGGTAAAATAATATTATGCTTTATAGCTCAAAAAAAAAAAAGAATTTTAGAATGACTGTTAGAATGTGGAGAAATACAAGGTAGGTGGAATATTGCAACAGTCTTGCTGTGTTCAATTTTTAAAAAGTCAATTCAGAAGGAAAAAAAGATATTATGGGAGAAGTATTTGTTATGTAAGGAGGTATGGTGGTATGGTGCCTAAGGCAGTTGACTATTAACCAGAAGATTGACTGTGCAAACCCACCAGCCACACTCCACTGAAGGAAGATGGGGCAATCTACTTCCATAAAGATTTACCCCCTCGGAAACCCAATGGGGGTCACTATGAGTTGGACTCGACTTGATGGCAGTGACTTTTTATTTGTTATCTACATAACTAAGTTCTCAATTTCACTTTTTTCTTCAAATTTTATTTTGTTATTGTTGAGACTATACACAGCAAAACAAACCAAACCAATTCAAAAATTTCTACATAAACAATTTAGTGACATTGATTACATTCTTCAAGTTATACAACCATGCTCACCCTTCTTTTCTAAGTTGTTCCTCTCTCATTAACATAAACTCACTGGCTCCTAAGGTTACTGTCCAGTCATTTGAGTTGCTTTTGACAATTTGATCCCAGATAAATAGATCATGAAAGAGCATAATGCTCAAGGCAGACCTTTGCTGGTTATGCTAAACTGTTATTTTAAGAAGACTTTAAGGGATATTTTTTGTTTCAGTAAAGATTATCTCAGGGCAGTAGTATTCTGGGGTTCATTAAACCTCCATTGCTCCAGAAAGTCTGTAGTCAATGAATATTTGAAAAGTGTTACCCTGCTTTTGATCAGAATTCTTCTGTGGAATCTTTGATCAAAATGTTCAGTAACAGTAGCCAGGTACCATCTATTCTAATCTCATAGCAGGCAGTTGTTCATGGAGGCAATTAGCCACACATTCCAAATCCTTTTATTCCTGACTGTCATTCTAATGTTGCTTCAGGTGAATAGAAATTGTGCCTTCTGTGGCTGCTTGCAAGCTTTTAAAACCCCAGGCACTATGCAATGAACTTAGGAGGTAGAACTGAAGCACTAAACCCATTATTAAGGAATTAAATGCGATATTCCATGAAACCATGGCTGTAAATCTCCAAACCAAGAAACCAAATCTCATGAAGTTTTTGGTTGTATATGAGTAGCCTCGTGGCTAAGACACTTGCCTGCTAACCAGACGGCTGGTGGTTCAAACCCACCAGCCACTCCTCGGAAGGAAGGTTGGGCAATCCTACTATCCGTAGTGATACTGCCTCGGAAACCCAAGGAGGGGTCGCTATGAGTTGGGGCCGACTCGACGGCAAACAACAACAACAACAACAATGAGTAGCCTCAGCAGACACTCTTGTTTTTGTTGTTGTTGCTGTTGTATCAGGCTACTTTTGCCAATTCAGGTTTTTACAGGTGTACAACTTACTGACAATGACAATAATAAACTGCAACTCTACTGTTAATCCGTTTTTCCGTCACCATTCACCCACACTTTTCCTTCCTTCCTGCCCTTGGTAACCACTAATAAACTTCAGCCTGTATGCATTTGCCTTTTTTGTGTGTTTATGTAAGTATACAATGTTTGTCCATTGTATATATAGCGTATATAGTCATTGTATATATAGTATTCCGTTGTATATATAAACCACGTTTTGTTTATCCATCACCTTTTGTCTTGTGGATAGTGCTGCAGTGAACATTAATGTGCAAATCTATTTTTGAGTCTCTGCTTTTAAGTCTTTTGGGTCTATATACCTAGGAGTAGAACTGCCACACTGTTTTCCACAGTGATGTACCACTTTGCATTCCCACCAACATTGGATAAGAGTTCCAATTTCCCCACATCCTCACCAACATTTGTTATTTTATTTTTTAAAATCTTAAACATCCTAGTGGAAGTGTAATGGTATCTTATTTTGATTTTGATTTGCATCTCTCTGATGGCTAATGAAGGAGCTCTGGTGGCGCAGCATTTGGCTTAAAGCATTTGGCTGTTAACCAAAAGGTCCCGGTTCAAACCCACCAGCTGCTCTGCAGAGGAATACTGAGGCAGTCTGCTTCTGTAAAAGATTTACACCCTTGGAAACCATATAGGGCAGTTCTACTCTTCCTGTAGAGTCACTATGAATCAGCATCGACTTGGTAGCAGTGGCTTTTGGGTTTGGATGGCTAAAGATGCTTAGCATTTTTTCATGTGTTTGGTGGCCATTTGAATGTCCTTTTTAGTGAAATGTCTATTCAAGTCCTTTACCCATTGCATGATTGGGTTATTTGTGTTTTTGTTACGTGGTCAGAGATTTATATATCTTTTGGTTATTAGACTCTTTCTTGTCACATATGTGGTTTCTTAAGATAGTCTCCCATTCGGTAGCTTGTATTTTCACTTTTTTTGGTAGTCTTTTGATAACAAATGTTTTTCATTGTTATCAGGTCCCATTTATTTATTTTGTCTTTTGCTGTTCGAGGCTTTATTATTATTATTATTATATTATATAACCATGTGTTGAAAGTTAGGCCTAACAGCATGGCCCCTGCTTCTTGTTCTGAGAATTTTATGGCTTTCTTTTGCACATTTAGGTGCTTAATTTATTTTCAATTTGTTCTTGTGTATGGTGTGAATCAAAGATCCTGTTTCAGTTCTCTGCATGTGGAAGTCCAGTTTTCTCACCACCATTTATTGAAGAGACTCTTCCTTCCCTAGTGAATGTACTTATCACTTGTCAAAAATCTGTTGACCATAAATGTGTGGGTTTCTTTCTATACTCTGAATTCTACCCCATTGATATATGTGTCTATTGTTATACTAGTACCACACCGATGAATTTAAAGATAAATCAGTCAGCAAGTGGTATTATTAATTTGTTTGAGTCTGTGCACAGAGAACCAAATAATTAAGTTCAAGAAGGTTTGGAATTTTGCTAAGTGAGTCCAGCTGAGAAAGATGAGGAGGAGGATCTGCCAAAGTACTTGATTGTGTCTGAAAAGAAATGATTATAACAATGAACCATGAAATCTAAACTAATTAAATATGAGAGGGAACACAGACAATGAAAAACTAGTAGAGTCAGTGGATTGGAGGTCTCCAAGTGGTTAAAAACTTGTTGCCACACTAAAGTGTGATAGGAGATGGTGATCTGAATAGGATGTTCAAAACTGATATTTTAGAGGTAGTGCAGTTATTGCTCATATGGCCAAGGATTAATGTAGGATATGAGGGATTGATTAATGGACTTTGAAGGTGACAAGATAAAAAGAGAATGTATGGAGGTGACAAGGTAAAAAGAGAATGGAGTAAGGGTGAGCCATCCACATATATTTGGAAAGTTACCAAGAATGATTCTGTGTAGCCTTAGAAAGGGAAAATAAGATAGTAGACCAGTAACTAAAGTTGGTAATAAATAAGAATATTGGCCAGTGGTAGAGCTGATGACATCAGCTTCAAAGGAGCTTTTATTCTTGGGGACAAGGAAGACACTGGCCCTATCTCGTGGCTCTGAGATTCATGACAAGAGGAAAAAGTTTTCACTTGAAAATTATATGATTGAATCAGTTTTAGGTTAAGACAGCCTAGATTCATGTAATGAATATAGGTATAGTTTGATCAGGATACATTTTATTCAACAGCTATATGTTGAACATCTGCTTTGCATTATGTCATGTGTTTTAGGAATTTGAGATCTAGCATGGACCACAAAACAAAGTACTTGAAGTTTTGGAATTTATATTTCTATGATGTTGTTCTTGTTATGTGCCGTCGAGTGGGCCCCGACTCATAGCGACCCCTCCTTGGGTTTCCATGGTGGTATCACTATGGAAGTAGATTGCCCAACCTTCCTTCTGAAGAGTGGCTGGTGGGTTTGAACCGCCAGCCTTCTGGTTAACAGTCAAGTGCCTTAGGCACTATGCTACAAGAGCTCCCATATTTCTATGAAGGAAGCCAGAATTGGAACATAAAAATGTAAATCGGGTAGTGGTAAGGGCCATGAAGGAAAACACACACACATTGAAAGGGATAGAGGTAATGGAGGTGACATTTTGGACAGAGGGTTAAAGAGGGCCTCTTTAATGAGATAATAGACATCTGAACCAACACCTGAATAAAATGAAGAAGAGAGACTTGCAGACATTTGGTGGTGGCAGGGGCATATCAAATAGAAGAAGAACAAAGGCAAGAACCTGAAGTCCAGAGTTTGTTGTTGTTGTTAGGTGCTGTCGAGTCATTTCTGACTCATAGCGACCCAATGTACAGCAGAACGAAACACTGCCCAATCCCATGCCAGCTCCATGATCCTTGCTATACTTGAGCCCATTGTCACAGTCACCGTGTCAATCCATCTCGTCGAAGGCCTTTCCCTCTTTCATCGACCCTCTACCTTACCAAGCATGACATCCTTCTCCAGGGAATGGTCCCCTCTGACAACATGACCAAAGTAGGTAAGACGAAGTCTGGCCATCCTTGCTTCCAAGGAGCATCTCAGCCGCGCTTCCTCCAGGACAGATCTGTTAGTTCTTTTGGCAGTCCATGGTACGTTCAGCATTCTTCACCAGCACCACAACTCAAAAGCATGAACTCTTCTTCGATCTTCCTTATTCATTTTCCAGCTGTCACGTGCATATGAGGTGATTAGAAATATCATGGCCTGTGTCAGGTTCACCTTAGTCCTCAAGGAGATAACCTTGGTCCTCAGCACTTGAAAGGGTTCCTTTGCATGCGACCTGCTCAGTGCTACATATCGTCTAATGTCCTCAATGCTGCTTTCATTGACATCAATTGTTGTTTTTGTTGTTGCTAGGTGCCGTTGAGTCATTTCCACCTCATAGTGACCCCATGCACAGCAGAATGAAGCACTGCCCTATCCCGTGCCAGCCCCCAAATCCCTGCTATACTTGAGCCCATCATCGCAGCCACTGTGTCAGTCCATCTTGTTGAAGGCCTCCCCCTCTTTCATCAACCCTCCACCCTACCAAGCATGACATCATTCTCCAAGGAAAGGAACCTTCTGACAACATGACCAAAATAGGTGAGATGAAGTCTGGCCATTCTCGCTTCCAAGTTGCATTTCGGGTGCACTTCCTCCAGGACAGATCTGTTAGTTTTTTTAACAGTCCATGGTACTTTGAGCATTCTCTGCCAGCACCACAACTCAAAAGCATCAACTCTTTTTTGGTCTTCTTATTCATTGTCCAGCTCTCACATGCATACGAGGCAATTGGAAATATCATGGCTTGTGTCAGGCGCACCTTAGTCCTCAAGGAGATATCCTTGCTCCTCAGCACTTGAAACAGTTCCTTTGCAGTTGACTTTCCTAATGCTACATGTCATCTAATGTCCTGACTGCTGCTTCCATTGGTATCGATTGTAGAACCAAGCAACGTGAATTCTTTGACAACCTCAATCTTCTCTCCATTGCTGCTCATTGGTCCAGTTGTGAGGATTTTTGTTTCCTTTATATTGAGACATAATCATTACAGCAGACTGTATTCTTCAGCCTTCATCAGTAAGTGCCTCAAGTCATCCTCACTTTCAGCAAGCAAAGTTGTATCGTCTGCGTATCTCAGGTTGTTAATGATTCTTCCTCCAGTCCTGATGCCACGTTTTTCTTCATATAGTCCAGCGTCTTGGATTATTTGCTCAGCATATAGATTGAATAAGTATGGGGAAAGGATACAACCCTGACATACTCCCTTCCTGATTTTAAAACATGCAGTGTCCCCTTGTTCCGTTCGAACGACAGCCTCCTGGTCAAGGTACAGGTTCCTCATGAGTACAATAAAGTGTCTGGGAATTCCCATTCTTCTCAATGTTATCCATAATTTGTTATGATCCACACAATCAAATGCCTTTGCATAGTCAATAAAACACAAGTAGACATCTTTCTGGTATACTGTCAGTATACTGCTGCCACTGTTTTTAAATTATCTTCAGTAAGATCTTACTTGCATGTGATATTAATGATATTGTTCTATAATTAATGATATTGTTCTATAATTTCCACAATCTGTGGGATCATCTTTCTTTGGAATGGGTACAAATATGGATCTCTTCCAGTCATTTGGCCAGGTAGCTGTCTTCCAGATCTCTTGGCATAACTGAGTGAGTGCCTCCAATGGGGCATCTGTTTGTTGAAATATCTCAATTGGTATTCCCTCAACTCCCGGAGCCTTGTTCTTCACCAATTCCTTCATTGCAGCTTTGACTTCCTCCTTCAGTTCCATTGGTTCTAGATCATATACCACTTCCTGAAATGGATGATCAACCAGTTCCTTTTGGTACAGTGATTCTGTGTCTTCCTGCCATCTTCTTTTGATGTTTCCTGCATCATTCAATATTTTGCCCATAGAATCTCTCAATATTGCAACTTGAGACTTAAATTTTTTCTTCAATTCTTTCAACTTGAGAAATGCTGAGCGCGTTCTTCCCTTTTGCTTTTCAAACTTCTGATCTTTGCACATTTCATTATAGTAATTGGTTTTGTCTGCTCGAGCTGCTCTTTGAAATCTGTTCAGCTCTCTGATCTTGTCATTTCTTCCAGTGGCTTTAGCTTCTCTCCGATTGTAGAACCAAGCAATGTGAATTCTTTGACAACCTCAATCTTTTCTCCGTGTATCATGATGCTGCTTATTATTGGTCCAGTTGTGAAGATTTTTGTCTTCTTTATATTGAGATGTAATCCATACTGCAGACTGTGTTCTTCAACATTCATCAATAAGTGCCTCAAGTCATCCTCACTTTCAGCAAGCAAAGTTATATCATCAGAGTATCTCAGGTTGTTCATGATTCTTCCTCCAATTCTGATGCCACGTTTTTCTTCATATAGTCGAGATTCTCAGATTATTTGCTCACCATATAGATTGAATAAGTATGCAGAAAGGATATAAACCTGACACACTCCTTTCCTGATTTTAAACCACGCAGTGTCCCCTTGATCTGTTCAAATGACAGCCTCCTGGTCAAGGTACAGGTTCCTCATGAGTACAATCAAGTGTCTGGGAATTCCCATTCTTAATGTTATCCATAATTTGTCATAATACAATCAAATGCCTTTGCATAGTCAATAAAGAACAAGTAAGCATCTTTCTGGTATTCTTAGCCTTGAGCCAAGATCCATCTGACAGCAGCTATGATATCCATTGTTCCACATCCTCTTCTGAATCCAGCTTGCACCTCTGGAAGTTCTCTATCAATATATCACTGCAACTGTTTTTGAATTAACTTCAGTAAGATCTTGCTGGTGTGCGATATTGATATTGTTCAATAATTTCTGCATTCTTTGGGATCACCTTTTTTTGGAATGGGTACAAATATGGATCTCTTCCAGTCAGTTGGCCAGGTAGCTGTCTTCCAAATCTCTTGGCATAACCAAGTGAGTGCCTCCAGTGTGGCATCCATTTGTTGAAATATCTCAATGGGTACTCCATCAATTCCCAGAGCCTTGTTCTTTGCCAAGTCCTTCATTGCAACTTCGACTTCCCCCTTCAGTACCATTGGTTCTAGATCATATGCCACCTCCTGAAATGGATGAAGATCAACCAGTTCTTTTTGGTACAGTGACTCTGTGTATTCTTTCCATCTTCTTTTAATGGTCCCTACATCATTCAATATTTTGCCCTTAGAATCTTTCAATATTGCAACTCGAGGCTTAAATTTTTTCCTCAATTCTTTCAGCTTGAGAAATGCCGAGCATGTTCTTCCCTCTTGGTTTTCTAACTCCAGGTCTTTGCACATTTCATTATAGTAATTGGCTTTGTCATCTTGAGCTGCTCTTTGAAATCCTTCAGTTCAATTCTTTTGTCCTGTCATTTCTTCCATTTGCTTTAGCTACTCTCCATTCAAGGGCAAGTTTCAGAGTTTTTTCTGTCATCCATTTTGGTCTTCTCTCCTTTTGTTGTCTTTTTAGTGACCTCTTGCTTCATGGATGATGCTCTTGATGTCATCCCACAATTTTTCTTATTTTCGGTCATTGGTGTTCCATGCATCAAATCTATTCTTTAGAACCCAGAGTATGCTTGGTATATTTGAACTGCAAGAATTCTAGTCTGGATTCTAGTTAATTGTATTAACAACAATTTGAGGATGTAAGAATACTCATTTAACTAGGAGCTTCTCTGTTTCTTTTCATGTTTCAAGTTCATTATAGATCTTAATTCTCAGACACCTAAAATTTGAAGTATTTGGAGACTTGGTATAACAGTTATGATAGGGCATGAATGCTTTGGAAAAAAAAAAGTTTTAATGTGATTTTCCAGAGTCTTAATGTAATTTGTTGTTGGAAATGAACTGTTTTAATATCACTTTAGATAGCAAAATTTAAGTAGAAATTGTGTGAAATAGAATCGTTTCATATATGTCACTAAAACTTCCAGAGGAGGTAGTAGATGACCCTACATGATTCATCTGAAATGATTAGACAAGACAAACAGGTATATATGAAATATTGCAATTACCTGATCTAAATGTAATGTCCTATAAATTTTCATACTTAAATTAACATCTACTTTTAAATGACATTATATATAGGTAAAACTTACTAAACATTTTCAAAACTATTTTTTAAAAAACTATGTTATAGGACAAAAAGTACAGTCCAGTGGAACTGCTGTAAGAAGGAGAGTAGCTTGGGAATACATTTTCAGTATCTGTGAATAGTAGAAAAGTTTATAAAATAATGCACTAAATGGCTTCTAAAAGAGTATTGGATAATCCTAATATAAATTAACCAAATAAAAATGATAGTACCTTTCTGTACTGTATATTTGAATTTATTTGCTTCTGCTTAAAGGAACACTAGAGGGATGCACAGGAAATTAAAAATAAGAGAGGTGTCTTGTGGTGCATGCACAGTGAGGGAACTTGTCAGGGGAGCATAAAGGTGTAGAAGGAACACTTTATATCTGTTTTTTGTTTTCTAAATCATGTGAATATATTACCTGTATTAACAAAAAATGTGTTAATTTTTTAATCAGTTGTGATGGTGATGGTTTTCTTGGCAATAACTATTAGTAACTCTGGGCAAATGCTAAAATATTAATTATTGTGATATAAATCAGCATTTTTTTCCTCTTGGCTGACGTAAAATTTTCAATATTATAGGCCCTAGTGAGGATACTTTTAAAGACACACATGAACTGCGGATATTGTTGACCCTTACCCTGATTTAGGGACAAGACCTACAGATGACATGATTAATTCCAAATTGTTTCAACTAAGTGATGGCTTAAATTTGTGACTTAAAAAACTAAACCCTCTAGTTAACCTCCTATGTAATGCATGATCCTAATTAATATTTTATTTCCATGATTGCCTAATTAATGTGATTGTTTGAAAGTGAAATTTCTATTTTTCCTTTAGGGCTATAAATGTCTAATTCAGTAATGTAAATACATCTTTCAACTCCATGTATTTTATTTACTACATCACAAATTTGCACCAGTTTTCCCATTTCTCTCTTTTAATTACAAAGTGATAGTAGTGATTTGGTAACTCAAACCAAAAACCAAACTCTGTGCTATCAAGTTGATTCTAACTCATAACAACCCCCATAAGGTTTCCAAGGCTGTAAATCTTTACAGAAGCAGACTGCCTCATCTTTCTTCCATGGAGTGCCTGGTGGGTTCAAACTACTGCCTTTTGGTTAGCAGTGCAATGCTTCAACCACATCACCACCAGAGCTCCTGATTTGGTAATTAAGAATTGAATTTCTTTAGCATGGCTTACCAAAAACCCTCTACAACCTTTTCATACTCTGCTTTTCAATTTTATCCCACTGCTTTTCTGCACATATTATTTAGTTACCAAGATCAAAACATGTTTTTAATATCTTCTAGGCATATATATTCCCTGTGCCTTCAATCCCCCATCTGTCATAATGAAAGTTCTATTCGTACTTTCAAGGCTTCAGCTCTGTGAATCCTCTGATCACACAAATACTCTGGTCTCTCCATCTGTTAAAAACCTAAAGCACTTTTTGCAGTGCTACTGGCACTTAGATTTTTATTTTGTATATAATTTGTCTGTTATTAGCTGCCACCGAGTTGGCCTGCAACTCATGGAATCAGCCCTTGTAATCCATAAGGTTTTCATTGGTTGAATTTTCTAAAGTAGGTCATCAGTCCTTTCTTCCTAGTCTGTCTATGCCACTAAAACTTGTTTAGTTTTAGTGTTGTTGTTGTTGTTATGTTGTTATGTGCCGACAAGTCAGACCTGACTCATAGCAACCCCTCCTTGGGTTTCCGAGGCGGTATCACTATGGAAGTAGATTGCCCAACCTTCCTTCCAAGGAGTGGCTGGTGGGTTTGAACTACCAGCCTTCTGGTTAACAGTCCAGGGAGGGGTCGCTATGAGTCAGGTCTGACTTGATGGCATATAACAACAATGACAACTGGGAAAATGAGAGACTCTTATGTGGGTCTGGATCCTGTTCCCGAGTGAACAATCCACCATTTGGCTGGTGATCTGGGATTCGTCATTGGTGGGAGTCAACAGCCAGTATACTCCCTGCCATCCTTGAACTTGTCAGCCCTTGCAGCTGGTGAGTTGGGAAAAGCCTCCAGCTTGACATTTGTTCCAAGAACTTGGGACTTGTCAGCTTCTGTAAGTGTGTGAGCTGTCTTCCTAAGATAAATTTATATATATATATATATATATATATATATATATATATTTGCTTTACTGGTTTTGCTTCTCTAGAGAACCCAGCCTAACACAAAAGGCAATTAAAAATTATAGGTAAAACTGGGGACTATGGTCATGTGAGACATTAAGCTCAATTGGCACAACGTAGTACACAAAAATATCATTCTACATCTTCAGTGAATTGACCGGGGTCTTAAAACCTTCCAAGCTTTTGGTCTCTCCTCATCTGGAGCAAAGAAGAGTGAAAAAATGAAGGACACATGGAAACAGTCCAGAGGTCTAATGGACCATGAGAACCTCAGGCACTATGACCCTGAGACCAGAACTAAATGGTGCCTGGCTACCAATGTCAACTACTCAGAAAGGGATGAAAGTTGGAGATTGTGGATAGAGGAAGAGGACAAAATGTGGAACAAAATTAAAAAACATAAAGAAGACCAGGTTTACTGGTTTGATAGAGATTGGTGAAACCATGAGACTATGGCTCTGGTTCACTCTTCAGGCCTGGAATTAAACTAACTTCTGTGGCTTAACTCTAAGTCAAACAATGGACAGGCCTACAAGCCAAACACATAAACCAGGGAGATGCACTCCTTAGAACAGCCAACTGTGGGAGATCACAAGGGCAGCATTTGCACAGGGAGAAAGAGAGGCAGGAATACAAAGGCAAGAAGGACTGAGGGAAAGGGTAGCCACAGGGAGAAAGTGGGAGGAAAGCTGCTGGAAATGAAATTGGTGTCACAAAACAAAATGTATGTGAACTATGAATGGAAAACAAATCTGTGTTTTGAAATTTCACCCAAATCACAAAAGTTAAAAAAAAAAAAAGTGATTCTCAACATCATTGTAATTGGGGAGTAATGTGACAGCTTTGACCAGAGTACATTAGAAGATTCAAAGGGTAAATTAGCATAGAGTTTTAGCCTTGTAGGTATATTGATTCATGTAAACTGGGCTTATGAAACGTTTCATTATAACTACAAGGATATTTGTGTAAAAAATAAATTTCCGAAACACTGCACACAATTGCAGGTAAAGCATAAAAATTATACTGAAAAATAATAGTATTGCCATTTTTTCATAATAAATATTTGTTGATTCAAATATGGTAATATAATTTGGACTGATGGAGATAAAAGTAGTGCATGAGTACTCATTCCTGTAGTTGTAAGTGAGCATTGTTGACCCAACAACTAGTTCACCTTTCCTTCATTGCCTAGTAGCCACACAGCTTCGGAGGTTGGTCTGATTGATCTAAGCATATTAGAATAACCACATTCACTTTGACACACTAATCTGGATGGGGACATATAAATCAGTAAGTGCATGGGATTCCATAGGTCCTAGTAGATAGTTAAGGAATGAGCATATGACCCAGTGTGGAGTAAAAAGCCAGAAGAAATTTGTCTAGGTATTCAGAAAATGAAGTTTCCGTTTTCAAATGTGAAAGGTCAAGATAATGAACCTCTTTCTTCCTCTGGATGTTGGGTATGTCAGTGTGAGATCAGGAAGTGCCACAGTTCTTTTGCCACCATGAGAAAAGTGTGAAGATACCACATGGAGGAGGGTAGAACTGAGAGAACCACAGAGAAATCAAGCCAGAACCACTATATGAAGCTGACTCTGAGGCTCTTCATAAATTTTGGGCTTCAAATAGTGGAAATTGGAGTATTCTTTCTTAAACCAGAAGGATTTGGAATTTGTTTACTAGAAGTTGAGGCATCCTAACTGAAAAATCCTGTTAGGACAAGAGTCAAGAGGTAATATCTAAAATACATATATGAAGAGAAAAAAAACAAACTCGTTGCTGTCAAGTCAATTCCAACTCCTAGCGACCCCTCCTTGGGTTTCTGAGGCAGTATCTCTACAGGACTGGTTGCCCAGTCTTCCTTCTGAGGAGTGGCTGGTAGGTTTGAACTGCCAGCCTTCTGGTTAGCAGTCAAATGCCTAAGGCACTACCCACCAGAAAAAGATGTTAATACTTAGAAAAATGGAGCTTGCTACTAGAAAAAACTGTTTAAATAACTAAAAAGTGTTTGTGTCTGGGAAACAGGGATAGGGAGAGGAAGGATATGGCACAGGAGGTATACACACACATATACAAATTACCCCCAGTGCCATCAAGTCAATTCCGACTTAGCAACCCCCATTGGGTTTCCAAGGCTATAAATCTTTATGGAAATAGATTGCCTCATCTTCCTCCCATGGAGCAGCTGATGGTTGTGAACCGCCGACCTTATGGTTATCATACAGAACGTTATATAGTAGTTAAGGCATTTGGCTGCTAATCTGAAGGCAGGCCAGTGGTTCAAACCCACCAACTGCTCTGCTCAAGAAAGATTGGGCAGTATGCTTTGGTAAAGATTTACAGTCTTGGAAACACAATGGGGGTTGCTGTGAGTCAGAATTGACTTGGTGGCAGTGGTTTATATGTGTGTGTGTGTGCGTATATGTATGTATCTATGTATGTATATGTGTGTATATATATATATATATACACACCCATAGACATATGTGTGTGTATATATATATATATATATATATATATAAAATATGCCTTTCAAAAGTACTTGATTCATAACCATGTGTTTTAATTATTTAGATTTTTAGAGTGCCTAATAAAGTTTATAATATTAAATTGAATCCATTTTTAAATACCTTAAATTACTATTTTAATACAGATTACATAGCAATATATATATATAAACAAAAATACTTGATATAGGCAATTTAAAAATAGAGGCATGGGGTAAGTGGAGTACACAGAAAAGGAAAAACTCCACTCAACTCAATGCCATGGAGTCAATTCCTACTCACTGCAACCCCCACTGGGTTTCCAAAGCTGTAAATCTTTACCAAAACAGACAGTGTGATCTTTCTACTGCAGAGCAGCTGGTGGGTTTGAATTACCAACCACTTTGTTAGTAGCCCAGTGCCTTAACCACTACACCACTGAAGTTACTTGAGAAAAGAAAAGAGTCTGTAAGAAATGTGAAAACCAAAAAAAAAAAAAAAAAAAAAGCCCTCCAAACTCACTGCCATTCAGTTGATTCTAACTCATAGCGACTCTCTTTTGGCTTCCAAGGTGGTAAATCTTCACAGAAATAGATTGCCCGGTTTTCCTTCCACAGAATGGCTGGTGGGTTTGAACTGCAGCCTTCTGGTCAGTAGTCAAATGCTTTAAGCACTACACCACCAGACCACCTTAAGAAATGTGAAGTGTTTTTTTTTTTTTTTTTTTTTTTTTAAGTGCCTAATGGCAAATTCTCACTGCCCTTGAGTCTCAACCAACTCATAGTGACCCCTTCCGAGCTCTGTAGTATAGTGCCTAAGGCATCTGACTGCTAACCAGAAGCCTGGCGGTTTGAATTCGGGAAGGAAGGTTGGGCAATCTACTTCCTAGTGATACCGACTCGGAAACCCAAGGAGTCACTGTGAGTCAGGTCCAACTCCACTGCAGTGAGTTTGGTTTTTTGGTATGCTCCAGAAGTATCAAAAAAATGTTACATAGCTAAAAAAGATACTGAATTTTGTTAAGCTGGATTTCTTTCTTAAAAAGAAGTAGATAGGCCACATATGATATGGTTATCATAGCTTGTGTCTGTGTGGTAAGAATATTGCTTATTTTTTTCCCCTCAGGTTGATATTAATAGTTTTCTTTCCCTAAATAATATTATAGCCCCATGTTCCACTTGTAAAATATCTCACTGTAACATACTACACTGTTCTCAATATGTAGCAGATTTATTACTCTCCAATAGATTTCCACTGTGCTCTCATGTTTACTTTGCATAAAATTACAAATAGATACTTGATACTTTCTTCCTTTTGCTACAGATAAACTTTACATCTTTGTGCATCCCAGTTTCAAATGACATCTGACATATGTTTTAGTGGAGTGTTTCAATATCTTCTACAATCACTTAATTTTTATACAACTAAATAGAGACACATTGAGTAGTTTTTGTTTTCACAGCACAGAAATGCCCATTTGAAACAGGAAGTGGTGGCTGAAATCCAGCCTGTGTATACTCACCATGTAATTTAGAGTTGACTGCCAGGAAGAAGAGGCACGTTTTGAAATTCACACAAAGCTGTAAGTATCAGTGGTCCCCAAGTTTTATGAGAAAAATAAAAATAGCAATGGAAGATTATCATAGAGTATGTAATCAATTTCCAAAAGGTTTTGATGGGCCTAGAAGGCTGGTGGTACAAACCCACCAGCCACTCCTCAGAAGGAAGACAGGGCACATACTGCCTCAGAAACCCAAGGAGGGGTCGTTATGAGTCGGGTCCGACTCAATGGTACATAACAACAACAACAACAACACTGAATGTTGGACACTAGGATCACAAAGATGAATAAAGTGTTATGCTCTATTTGAAGAAAATATAAACAATTATTTATGATATACATATGATTCTTATTAAGACAGAGTATGGGCAAAGAAATACAAACTTGTCATGGAAAGATATTTAGGTAGTCAAATTTGAATTGGGCCTAAAGAATTCCATAGGCCTATGATGATTAGAGGAGCTCTGGTAGCATAGTGGCTAAGACACTTGCCTGCTAACCAGACGGCTGGCGGTTCAAACCCACCAGCCACTCCTCGGAAGGAAGGTTGGGCAATCCTACTTCCGTAGTGATACTGCCTCGGAAACCCAAGGAGGGGTCGCTATGAGTCGGGGCCGACTCGACGGCACATAACAACAACAACAACAACATGATGATTAGGGTGACTATTGCCTGTTTGCTGCACAGGACCACCCGAGTATGCAACACTTTGCTCATTGCTACATCTAGTTAATGTCCCCTATCACTCTCAAATGTGTCCCAGGTTGGACTATAAGTTGTGTTGTTGTTGTTATGTGACGTCGAGTCGGCCCCAACTCATAGCAACCCCTCCTTGGGTTTCCGAGGCAGTATCACTATGGAAGTAGATTGCCCAGTCTCCCTTCCGAGGAGTGGCTGGTAGGTTTGAACTGCCAGCCTTCTGGTTAGCAGTCAAGTGCTTTAGGCACTATGCTACCAGAGTTCCCATAAGTTATGTACTCACCCTAAAAAGAAGGAACAATTTATTTCAGACTGAGTGACATTATCATGAGTAAGAGAAAAAGCATGATCTATTCTAGTCTGGCATGAAAAGAAATTAGAAATGGAAGGACGTAGAAATGTGACTGAAAAGATAGGAAGGGAGTAGGCTGGTGTAGGGCCTTATATACCACTTTGAAAGAGTTTTTTGTTTTTGTCTTGAAGGCAGTAAAGGTTAATGATGGTTTGGGGGCAGGCAAATGGTAAGATCAGATTTGTTTAGTATTAAAAAGAATAAAAATACATCTTCCTACTCCTAATCTCAATGCCCCTCAACATATACATGGAGCTAGAAAGAAAGGGATCAGAATCTTATTTTTTATGAAGAGTAGACACACTTATAACTGAGTTCCACTTAATTGTTATGCAGTTATGCCAAGAGATTTGGAAGACAGCTACCTGGCAAATGACTGGAAGAGATCCATATTTGTACTCATTCCAAAGAAAGGTGATCCCACAGATTGTGGAAGTTATAGAACAATATCATTAATATTGCACGCAAGTAAGATCTTACTGAAGATAATTCAAAAACGGTTGCAGCAGTATATTGACAGAGAACTTCCAG
>NW_006921995.1:1253738-1257992 GCF_000298275.1 Orycteropus afer afer | reverse complement strand
TTCACGTTGCTTGGTTCTACAATCGATGCCAACAGAAGCAGCAGTCAGGACGTTAGATGACGTGTAGCATTGGGAAAGTCAACTGTGAAGGAACTGTATCAAGTGCTGAGGAGCAAGGATGTCTCCTTGAGGACTAAGGTGCGCCTGACAGAAGCCATGATATTTCCAGTCGCCTCCTATGCATGTGAGAGGTGGACAATGAATAAGGAAGACCGAAAAAGAGTTGATGCTTTTGAGTTGTGGTGCTGGTGAACAATGCTGAAACTACCATGGACTGCTAAAAGAACTAACAGATATGTCCTGGAGGAAGTGCACCTGAAATGCTCTTTGGAAATGAGAATGGCCAGACTTCGTCTCACCTATTTTGGTCATGTTGTCAGAAGGGACCATTCTTTGAAGAAGGATGTCATGCTTGGTAGGTTGGAGGGTCGACGAAAGAGGGGGAGGCCTTCAATGAGATGGATTGACACAGTGGCTGCGATGATGAGCTCAAGTATAGCAGGGATTGTGGAGCTGGCACGGGATCAAGCACTGTTTCATTCTGCTGTGCATGGGGTCGCTATGAGTTGGAAATGACTCAACGGCACCTAACAACAACAACAACTCAATTGTTAACTTTTTGAAATGAATAACCGATCCTCTATACTCCCATCTGTAAAACACACTGTTGTCGTTGGAATGCTGAATTTCTAAATGCTTGCAGCTGGTAACTTACTCTAGTACAACATATATTTCTGCTCATATAAGCTGTATTGTTTTAAGACAGTATTGTGTTTGTTCTCAAGTCTGTTAATGCTAGTTATACTTGTTACTACAATTACATAACTAAAGAAAATTATGTAAAGTGATGAATTAAGAGGAGAAGCATTTCTTTCTATGAAAATTTTGTTGAATACTTTTGAAAAACCGACAAGTTGCTGAAAAATTAATATAAATGAGATGTGGATGTAACAATTATTTTAATAAATGAGAAATAGCACAAACAGCAAGAAGGTTCTGTACTCAGACTGCATTACTGCATATTGTGGTCCCAAGGCTATATTAATGTAGTCTAGCAAAAATAGGTGCTCTGACAGCACAGTGATTAAAGCAAAAGACTAGCAGTTTGAACCCACCAGCCACTCCCTGGGAGAAAAATAAAGCAGTCTGCTTCCACAAGATTTACAGCCTTACCTGGATGACTGGTAAGGTGTGACATTCCCCTTGTTACTCTTATACCCCACACCCTCTTGGTGAATGGAGGTGTGGCCATTCCTCACTCCCACCCATCTTCTGTGCCCCAGGAACTCCACCCCACTCTTTGTGCTCACATGGAGCCTGGGTGCCCTGCCCTGTCCTACTCCCATATTTTTTTCTGTTTTCCAGTTTGTTGGTTTTTGTCTGTTTTAAAACTACTATTATTATTACTTTTATCCCTTCTACTATTATTCTTTACTCTTCCCATTCCAGGTTCTAGTTTTCAGCTTTTTTTCTGTTCCCTGTTTCTTTGCAATTTTTTTTTCTTTTTTCTTTCTCATGATTAACCCCATTCCTTGTATTTCTTTTTGCACTTTTCCTATATTTTTCTTAATTATTCTCTTTCTCTACCTTTTTTCTTTTACCGCTCTCTAACCAGATACTCCTGGTTTTTTTGGTTTTCTTTTCTTTTTCTTCTTTTTACCATTTTTCTTTTTTCAGTTACTATTCCAGTGTGATTACACAGTGTATTTTTGTCCATTTGCTTTTATTTTGTCTAACTGTGTGGAAGACAGCAACAGTCCCCATATGACACAACTACTCTCACACCTCCAGCAGCTTCACTTACTGAGAGGCACTACTTCCTTCTCCACCAACGGGCCTATGATAAACAACCACAAAGAAGAGCTTGACTCACCCTTGGCAGCTCCTCCCAAGCAGTTAACAGAGATCTAAACACAATAATTCCACAATGTCTTGGAGACAAGAGAACATCACAGTCCACCCAAAGAAGCAAGATAAAGTGGTAGAAACAAGGGAGCAGGATACAGACCCAAAACACATCCCTGAGGAAGATGTAGCATTGGAACCCAGAAGAATTATATTTAGATATCTTCAAAAGATTGAGAGACAGACCAAAGAAAACACAGAAAAAACCCTAGAAGAATTTTGGAAGAAAATATAAGCACAAAATGACAAAATAAATGAAAAATTAGAAATGATTCTAAATCTACAGATAGAAACCCAGAAGATTGATACTAAATTGTCAGAAATAGATAACACATTGGAAGCACAAAGGAGTAGAATTGATGCAATGGAAGACAGAATTAATGAGATGGAAGACAAATACCTGAATACTACTTTGGAAAGGATCAATCAGAAAAAAGATCAAAGCAAAATGAAGATAGCCTAAGGTTCATGTGGGATACCATCAAAAAGAATAACCTACGTGTCATTGGAATTCCAGAACAGGAAGAGAATAATAAAACCACAGAGAAAATTGTCCAAGCTTTGTTGGAGGAGAACTCTGATATGATGAAAGATGAGAATATATCCATTCAGGAAGTTCAACAAACCCGAAACAGGATAGACCCCAAAAGAAAATCACCCAGACACATCATCATCAAACTCATCAAAACCAAAGACAAAGAAAGAATCCTGAAAGCTGTATGAGAGAAAGAAAAAGTTACTTACAAAGGACAACCAGTAAGAATAAACTCTGACTTTTCAGCAGAAACCATGCAAGCGAGAAGCAATGGGATGGTATATATAAAACCCTGAAAGAGAAAAATTTTCAACCAAGAATTATATACCCGGCAAAATTGTCCCTCAAATATGATGGTGAAATTAGGAGATTTCCAGAAAAGCAGAAACTAAGAGAGTTTTCAAAAACCAGACCAACCTTACAAGAGATACTGAAGGGACTCCTTTGAACAGAGAACCAAAAATAGCAAATAACAACTGATCATTAATACACAAGATGACATAACCGGGAAACCACAGCTATGGACATATCCAAAGTAAAATAAGCTTATGAGATAGTAAACAGGGAACCAGAGACATCAAGTGGCAAGTTAGGACAACTGCAAACCAAAAAGAGGGAAAATACTATGTAGTTTTAGAACTTCTAAATGGTGAGGAAGTCAAGAGAGTTGCAAGATAGAATGAACTATTCTAATCTCAGGGAGAAAATTATAAATCACAGGGTAACCTCAAAGAAAAATGATAAAACTTTATTGCACAATAAAAAAGAGGACAAACACGAATATTCAGCAAACCCTAAAAGCTCAGCACAGAAAATAATATGGAACAAAGAAACCAGAGACACCATGAAAAAACACATAACAATATGACAGCAACCAATTCATACGTGTCAATAATTACATTGAATGTTAATGGATTAAATGCACCACTCAAGAGATGGAGAGTTGTAGATTGGATAAGAAAACAAAATCCATCAATATCCTACCTCCAAGAGACATAACTTAGAGATAAAGACAAAAATAGACTAAAAATCAAAGGCTAAAAAAAGATATATCAAGAAAATGGCAACCATAAAAGAGCAGGAGTGGCAATATTAATTTTTGATCAAATTGATTTTAAGAGAAAAATGATCATATGAAATAAGGAAAGACATTATATAATGATAAAAGGATCAATTGAACAAGAAGATATAACCATAATAAATATCTATGGACCCAATAACGAGCCCCTAAATACATAAATCAGATTTTAAAAGAGTTAAAAAGTCAAATAGATGACTCCATCAACATAGTGGGAGACTTTAATACACCACTTTCAATGAAAGATAGAACAACTGGAAAGAAACTCAAAATAGATGCAGGAAAGCTAAACAATGCAATCCACCAACTTGACCTTATAGACATCTACAGAGCACTTCACCCAACAACAGCACAATATACATTTTTTTTTTTTTTTCAGTGCACATGGAACATTTTCCATGATAGACCATATGTTAGGCCATAAAGCAAGCCTTCATAAATTTAAAGACATTGAAATACTGCAAAGCATCTTCTCAGATCATAATGATATCAAATTAGAAACCAACAATAGGAAGATCAAAAGAAAAAGAGTAAACATGGAAGCTGAACTACATCCTCCTTGAGTAAAACTGGGTAAGAGAAGAAATAAAAATTAAAATTAAAAATTTCTCAAATCAAAAGTGAATGAAAACACAACATATCAAAATCTTTGGGACACAGCAAAGGCAGTGATCAGAGGCCAATTTATAGCAATAAATGCACACATCAAAAAAGAAGAAAGAGCCAAAATCAACAC
>NW_006921995.1:1236922-1240232 GCF_000298275.1 Orycteropus afer afer | reverse complement strand
GAAGCAAGAATGGCCAGACTTCGTCTCACCTATTTTGGTCATGTTGTAAGAAGGCACCATTCCCTGGAGAAGGATGTCATGCTTGGTAGGGTGGAGAGTCGATGAAAGAGGGGGAGGCCGTCAACGAGATGGATTGATACAGTGGCTGCTACGATGGGCTCAGGTATAGCAGTGATTGTGGGGCTGGTGCGGGATTGGGCAATATTTCGTTCTGCTGTGCATGGGGTTGCTATGAGTCGGAAACGACTCCACGGCACTTAATAACAACAACAACAACGACACTTACCACATTCCAGTTGGTTGTTGTTGTTGTTTTTTTTTTATATATATCTTTTCATTAGTAATATGTACTACATGCATTACTGAAGCACATAATTCGCTGATTTTATCATTCTCAGAAAGAGGCAAAACTGTTGTCTTGTTTCAAGGCATTTAAAGACAAAATCCTGCTGCCACTTGGAGGAAATGCTACTGAATTTAAATGAAAACCTTTTTTTATTTATTGTTCTGAAACTCCCCAAGCATTCATAGACATTGACACACATAATCTGGTCTATTACAGGAGTAGCTCCAAGGTCTAGATGATGATTGTGTTATTCAAAGACTGATTTTTTTTTTTTTTTATTGTTTCATCCCAGAAGTATGTACCTACAGCTTTGAACAGAGTATTCCTTCCAAAATCCTGCTGCTACTTGATAATGCCCCAGGAAAGAAGGAGTAATGCCCTTCTTATATAGATAATCTAAATCAAGCTGTGAAAGGAATGTGTCTACCTCCTAACATGACAGTTGTGATTCAGCTTATGGATCAAGATGCAATTGTCACTTTCAATGCATATTACTTACAGACTATGTTTGCTCAGGCTATAGCTGCAACAGATGGGGGTATGATAACATTATATGATTCCTGGAAGAAATATAATGTTCTTCAGTGTATATGGAATACTGCATCTTCCTAGGGAGAAGTTATGGGAAAATCTATGCACAAAATATAGAAAAATTGCTGAGTTACATGAGTACATTCCAAGCCTTTGATTAAGATAATTTGATGGAAGAGATTGGCAGAAAAATCACCCATATTGTAAGAAATCTGAACTTAGAACTTGATGTGGCCAATGTGGAATAACTCTTGTTGTTTGTTATTGTTAGGTGCTGTTGAGTTGGCTCTGATTCATAGTGGCCCTATGTACAACAGAATAAAACACTGCCTGGTCCTGGGCCAGCCTCACAATCCTTGCTATAATGGAGCCCATCGTTGCAGCCACTGTGTCAATCCATCTCACTGAGGGCCTTCCCCTTCTTTGCTGACCCTCCATTTTACCAAACATGATATCCTTCTCCAGGGAATGGTCCCTTCTTACAACATGAGCAAAGTAGGTGAGATGTAGTCTGGACATTCTTGCTTCCAAGGAGCATGCTGGCTGTACTTCTTCCAGGACAAACTGGTTTGTTCTTTTGGTAGTCCATGCTACTTTCGGTATTCTTTGCAAACACCACAACTCAAAAGCGTCAACTCTTCTTCAGTCTTCCTTGTTCATTGTCCAGCTCTCACATGCATATGAGGTGATTGAAAATACCATGCCTTGAGTTAGATGTATCTTAGTCTTCAAGGAGAAATCTTTGCTCTTCATCACTTGAAAGAGGTCTTTTGCAGCCAATTTGCCCAGTGCAATGTATTGTCTGATGTCTTGACTGCTGCTTCCTTTGGTGTCAATTGTGGAACCAAGTAATATGAAATCTTTAACAACTTAAATCTTTTCTCCATTTATTGTGATGGTGTTTATTGCTGCAGTTGTGAGGATTTTCATTTTCTTTATGTTGATATATAATCCATACTGCAGACTGAAGTCTTTAATCTTCATCAGTAAATACTTCAAGTCATCCTCACTTTCAGCAAGCAAAGTTGTTTTGTCTGCATATTGCAGGTTGTTAGTGAGTCTTCCTCCAACCCTCATGTCACATTTTTCTTCATATAGTCCAGCTTCTTGGATTATTTGTTCAGCATATGGATTGAATAAGTATGATGAAACGACACAACCCTGATGCACTCCTTTCCTGATTTTAACCTATGCAGTATCACCTTGTTCTGTTTGAATGAAAGCCTCCTGGTCTATGTACAGGTTCCTTGTGAGCACAATTAAGTGTTCTGGAATTCCCATTCTTCTGTTATCCATAATTTATTATGTCATACAATCAAATGCTTTTGCACAGTCAATAACACACAAGTAAACATCTTTCTGGTATTCTTTGCTTTGAGCCAAGATCCATCTGACATCTGCAATGATATCCCTCATTCCACGTTCTATTCTGAATCCAACTTGCATTTCTGGAAGTCCTCTCTCATTTCTGGAAGTACTATTGCAACTTTTTAAAATTATCTTCAGCAAAAGTTTAATTGTGTGTGATATTAATGATATTGTTTGATGATTTCCACATTCTGTGGGATCAACTTTCTTTGGAATGGGAGAAACATGAGTGTCCCTCAGTGCATGTCTGTGTGTGGCCTCAAATACCTGCATCAGTCCTCACAGTCTGTCAGGACTTGCGGGTGCTGCTCTGTTCTGAGAAGACAGCCCTAAATCCGTGGGGCTGCTCCTACCCTATCCTGACAGCAGCCAGAGAAGCTACAGTGCAGGCTAAAGGAAGAGGTGGAACAGTGGTAGACCAGGGTCTGTGGAGCAGGAGGGAGTACTGCCAATGCAGTTTGGCATCTGGCTTGGATTCTGATGTGGGAGGCAGGGCATTGCTCTGCCCACACCTGAAGCAGATGTAACTGGTAATCCTGGATTGCCAGTCGTTACTTTCTGCAAAGATGGCCATACTAGCTCGGCCACTTTAACCTCATGAAATTAGGTAAATGTAAATATATTTAGATGGTGTATACTATACTGCAATTTAAAGGTATAATTTTAATTTTGCTAGTTGTTTATATCACTGCAATTACCATTACATTCAGTGATATATAGGAATTACTATTTGCCAGTAACATTAGTACAAAAAATATTACCAAGGATTCTATCTGGTCTGGTACAGTGGGAGGGCCATGGGGGGAATATGTGCGATACCATGAAGTACCACAATGGATGACATCAACCCTAGTGACACACTGCTTTTGATGGTGTTTTCTGAACAGAGCCCCATGTAATTCAGCGACCATATGCATATCTATCTATCTATCTATCTAGATGTATGTATACACACATACATACAGCCCCAGGGTTACAGGTGAGGAGAGACGATGCAGGGACGCCAGAGTAGCAGGCCGGAAGAACAGGAGAAAGGGGATAAAAGCCTTGAACCCGGACAGAAGA
>NW_006921995.1:1227689-1233492 GCF_000298275.1 Orycteropus afer afer | reverse complement strand
CACAGGAGCTCTGGTAGCATAGTGCCTAAGGCACTTGACTGCTCACCAGAAGGCTGGCGGTTCAAACCCACCAGCCACTCCTTGGAAGGAAGGTTGGACAATCCTACTTCCGTAGTGATACTGCCTTGGAAACCCAAGGAGGGGTCGCTATGAGTCGGGGCCGACTTGACGGCAAACAACAACATATATATTCACACACACAGAGTTAGATATACACAGATACGTTGTTGTTGTTATGTGCTGTTTAGTCATATCCACCTCACAGAGATCTTATGTACAACAGAATGAAACACTGCTCAGTCTTGTGCCAGCCTCATGATCCCTGCTATGCCTGAGCCCATCGCTGCAGCCACTATGTCAATCCATCTTGTTGAGGGCCTTCCCCCATTTTGTTGACCCTCTACTTTACCAAGCATGACATCCTTCTCCAGAGAATGGTCCATTCTGACAACATGATGAAGGTAAGTGAAATGAAGTCTGGCCATTCTTGCTTCCAAGGAGCATTCTGGCTGCACTTCTTCCAGGACAGATTTGTTAGTTATATATCCAAGTATGGCCATTGAGTTAATTCTGGCTCATAGCAATCCCCACTGGGTATCAAAGGCTGTAAATCATTTCAGAAGTAGATTGCTTCATCTTCCTCCACCAGAGTGGCTGGTGAGCTTGAACCACTGACCTTCTGGTTAGCAGCCAAATATATATATATTTATAAAAGAGTTCTGGGGTGTAGGGGTTAAGGCATTTGGCTGCTAACCGCAAGGTCAGTGGTCCAAACTCACCAACCACTCCACGGAAGAAAGATGAGACTTCTTTAAAGTCTGTAAATCTTCAATAAAGATTTACAACCTTGGAAACCCAGTGGGGGCTGCTTTGAATCAGAATGGACTTCATGACAGTCAGTTTATATACATGTAAGTGTATGCATCTGTATGCTGTGTGGATCATAGCAAATTATGGATAACATTGAAAACAATAGGAATTCCAGAACACTTAATTGTGATCATCAGGAAACTGAACATAGACTAAAAGTCTGTCATTTAAACCAAACAAGGGGATACTGAATGGTTTAAAATCAGGAAGGATGTGTGATGCAGTTGTATTCTTTCTCCATGCTTATTCAATCTGTATGCTGAGCAAATAATCTGAGAAGCTGGACTATATGAGGAAGTATGTTGTATTAGGATTGGAGGAAAACTCATTAACAACCTGTTATAAGCAGATGACAGCCTTGTTTGCAGAAGGTGAAGATGACTTGAAGCATTTACAGATGAAGTTCAAAGACTACAGTCTTCAGTAATGATTACATACATCTCAGCATAAATAAAACAAAAATCCTCACAACTGGACCAATAAGCAACATCACAATAAATGGAGAAAAGATTGAAGTTTTCAAGGATTTCATTTTACTCCAATCTACAATCAACATCCATGGAAGCAGCAGTCAAGAAATCAGACATCATATTGCACTGGGCAAATGTAATGCAAAAGACCTCTTTAAAGTGTTAAGAAACAAAGGTGTCACCTTGAAGATTAAGGTGTGCCTAACTCTGGTGGAGCAGTGCAGCAGAAGATTGGAAGTTCAAACCCATCAGCCACTCCTCAGAAGGAAGATGACAATCTACTGCCATAAAGATTTACCACTTTGGAAACTTAACGGGGGTCACTCTGAGTCATAATTTACTCAATGTCAGGAGGCTCATTTTTTGGTTTGAAACCCAAGCCACAGCATTTTCAATAGTCTCATATGCATGTGAAAACTGGACAATGAATAAGGAAGACCAAAGAAGCGTTGATATATTTGAATTTTGATGTTTGCAAAGAATACTGAATATACCATGGACTGCCAGAAGAATGATGAAATCTCTCCTGGAAGAAGTAGAGCTAAAACGCTCCTTGGAATCGAAAATAGTCAGACTTCATCTCACCTACTTTGCTATGTTGTCAGAAGGGACCATTCCCTAGAGAAAAATATCATACTTGGTAAAGTGGAGGGTCAAAGGAAAAGGGGAAGACCTTCGATAAGATAGACCCTCAACAGTGGCTGCAAAAATGGGCTCAAGTATAGCAAGGATTGTGCAGATGGCACATGACTAGACAGTGTTTCATCTGTTGTACATGGGGTCACTATGAGTCAGAACCAGAATGATGGCACCTAACAACAACAAAGTATCCATATATATTCATGTATATAGCAAAACACACAGAAAGCATAAATAAAGAGCAAAAATGCCCCCCGGGACTGGTTTATAGGGCTGAAGGTTTAGAAATATAGTCTCATGGGAAAACTTGGTCAACTGACATAATATAATATGCAAAGTTTATGTTCTACATCTTACTTTGGTAAGTAGTGTCTGGGGTCTTAAAAGCTTGCCAGCCACCATCGTATACAGCTATTGGTCTCTCTGCATCTGGAGTGAAAAAGAATAAAGGAAATCAAAGACCCCGAGAAAAAAACTAGTCCACGGTACTAATTTTGTTGTTAGGTTGTTAAGTGCCATCTAGTTGTCTCCAACTCATAGCAACCCTATGTACAATAGAATGAAACAGTGCCCTGGCCTGTGTCATCCTTACAATACTTCATATGCTTGATTTAATCATTGCAGGTACTGTGTCAATGCATCTTGTTGAGGGCCTTCCCTTTTCTTGCTGACCCTCTGGTAGCATAATGCCTAAGACATTTGACTGCTAACCAGAAGGCTGGAGGTTCAAACCTACCAGCTGCTCCTCAGAAGAAAGGTTGTGCAATCTACTTCTGTAGTGATACCGCCTTGGAAAACCAAGGAGAGGTCACTATGAGTCGGGTTTGACTTGACAGCAGTAAGTTTTTTGTATACCAAGCATGAAATCCTTCTCCAGGGAATGTTCCCTTCTGACAACATGACCAAAGTAAGTGAGATGAAGTCTGGCCTTCTAGCAGGCCATGACTTTTTTCAGTATTCTTCACCAACACCACTATTCAAAGGCATCAACTTTTCTTTGGTCTTCTTTATTCATTGCTCAGGTTTCACATGCATAGGAGGTAGTTTGAAAATACCATTTCTTGGGTCAGGGACACCTTAGTTTTCAAAGTGACATCTTTGCTTCTCAGCACCTTAAAGAGGTCTTTTGCAGCAGACTTGCCCAGTGCAATACGACATTTGATTTCCTGACTACTGCTTCCATGGATGCTGATTGTGGACCCAAGTAAAATGAAATTTGTGACAACTTTAATCTTCTCTCCATATATTGTGATGTTGGTTACTAGTCTAATTGTAGAGACTTTTTGTTTTCTTTACATTGAGGTGCAAGCCATACCAGAAGACTGTAGTCTTTGATCTTCATCTATAAGTGCTTCAAGTCATCTTCACTTTCATTACGTAAAGTTGCATCATCTGCATATCACAGGTTGTTAATGAGTTTTCCATCAATCCTTATGCCATGTACTTCATATAGTCTAGCTTCTCAGATTATTTGCTCAGCATACAGATTGAATAAGTATGGTGAAAGGATACAGCTGTGACACACATCCTTCCTGATTTTAAACCAGGCAGTATCCCCTTGTCCTGCTTGAATGACAGCCCTTAGTCTATGTACAGGTTCCTGATGAGCACAATTAAGTGTTCTGGAATTCTTATTCTCTGCAATGTTATCCATAATTTGTTATGATTCACACAGTCTAATGCCTACATATAGTCAATAAAACACAGATAAACATCTTTCTGGTATTCTTTGCTTTCGGCTGAGAGCCATCTGATATCAGCAGTGATATCCCTTGTTCCACATCCTTTTCTGAATCCAGCTTGAATTTCTCACAGTTCTCTGTCAATACACTACTGCAACCATTTTTGAATTATCTTCAGCAAAATTTTACTTGCTTGTGGTATTGATACTGTTCAATACTTTCCACATTCTGCTGCATCACCTGTCTTTGGAATGGGCACAAATATTGATCTCTTCCAGTCAGTTGGTCAGGTAGCTGTCTTCCAAATTTCTTGGCATAAACAAGTAAGTGCTTCCAGCACTGCCTTTGTTTGTTGAAAAATCTCAATGGGTATTGCGTCAATTCCTGGAACCTTGTTTTATTGCCAATTCTTTTAGTGCAGCTTGGACTTCTTCCTTGAACATCATTGGTTTGCGATCATATGCTACCTCCTGAAATAAGTGAACATCAACCAAATATATTGTGTTTCTAATCAGAATGGTTGGTTGTGGTGGCAGACACCATTTGGTTCCATGGTCACATGGTAGATGAGATCATGATTCTTGTAGACTATTAGTCTTTCCTGATGGAAGGATCACACAGAGTCACTATACCATAAGGATAAAGCAGGTAAAGCAAATGGAAGAAATGATGAAGTATTTTTTAATACAGGTAGATTTGCATTTAGCTAATAAGTAAATTCATAAGATTTTCCCTGGGCAATTCTTTGAGAAGTGGATGGCCTCTTCCTTCTTCCTAGTCTGTCTCAGTTGTAAGCTGGGCTGATACCTGTGCACCATGTGCATCCTGCTGGGCTTGAAACACCAGTAACTCAGCCTCAAAACTCACATCAACACATCACCATGGTAAGACAAACCAACAGACAAGTTTGTCTCTCTGTTGGAAACTTCTCATACCACCTTTACCTGGATGCCTGCAGCAGACTCCTTCCTGGGCCTTTTAATCCCCTTTCTCCTGCTCTCCTGCCCTGCTGCTTTGGGCATGCCTGAGTTCCCTCTCCTCACCTGGATCCCTGCGGCTGACTGCTCATTTGTCTGGGTTCCTGGCTTTTTAATCCCCTTTCTCCCTTTCTCCCGCCCTGCTGCTTTGGGTGTGCCTGAGTTCCCTCTCCTCACCTGGACCCCTGAGGCAGACTGCCAAGAAATTTGGAAGACAGCTACCTGACCAACTGACTGGAAGAGATCCATATTTGTACCCATTGCAAAGAAAGGTGATCCCACAGAATGTGGAAATTACAGAACAATATCATTAATATTGCACGCAAGTAAGATCTTACTGAAGATAATTCAAAAACATTTGTAGCAGCATATTGACAGAGAACTTCCAGAGGTGCAAGTTGGATTCAGAAGAGGACGTGTAACAAAGGATATCATAGCTGTTGTGATAGTTGGAGCTGTGTGTCAACTTGGCTGGATCCCAGTTCTATGTGGTTGTTCCCATGATGGGATCGGATGACTGTGTTCTGAGTGGCCAATCTGTCCAGGGGAGTTTCCCTAGGGGTGTGGCCTGCTTCCAGGACATCCTGGGAAGAGAGACATTCTTCTGTGGATTGGGATTCTGATGTGCTGCCTACAACTGTCCGTGAGTGAGCAGTCCACCATTCAGCCTGGAGATGTTGGATTCATCATTCGTTGGAGTCAACAGCCAGTGTACTGCCTGCCAGCCTTGAGCTTCTCAGCACCCCTGTGGTTGCAGAAGTTAAGAAAAGCCTCCAGCCTGATATTTGCTCCAGAGACTTTGAACTTGCTGGCTTCTATACGTTTGTGAGCCATTTTCCTAAGATAAATTTCTCTCTCTCTTTATGTATATGTAAGCTTTGCTGTTTTTGTTTTTCTAGAGAACCCAGTCTAACACAGCTGTTGTCAGATGGATCTTGGCTCAAGGCAAAGAATACCAGAAAGATGTTTGCTTGTGTTTTATTGATTATGCAAAGGCATTTGATTGTGTGGATCATGACAAATTATGGGGAGGCTTCCGGCAAGATGGCGGACTAGGCAGAAGGATTGCAAAGACCCTCTTCAACAAAGAAAAGGGAAACCAATTAACACAGACACAGAAGATAATCTTGGACCCCTGACCCTTGAAGGGAAGGATACAGAATTG
>NW_006921995.1:1202268-1223704 GCF_000298275.1 Orycteropus afer afer | reverse complement strand
GAGTTGATGCTTTTGAGTTGTTGTGCTGGTGAAGAATGCTGAAAGTACCATGGACTGCTAAAAGAACTAACAGATCTGTCCTGGAGGAAGTGCACCCGAAATGCTCCTTGGAAGCGAGAATGGCCAGACTTCGTCTCACTTATTTTGGTCATGTTGTCAGAAGGGACCATTCCTTGGAGAAGAATGTCATGCGTAGTAGGGTGGAGGATCAACGAAAGAGGAGGAGGCCTTCAATGAGATGGACTGACACAATGGCTACAATGATGGGCTCAGGTATAGTAGGGATCATGGAGATGGCAGGGGATGTGGCAGTGTTTCGTTCTGCTGTGCTTGCGGTCGGTATGAGTCGGAAATGACTCGACAGCACCTAACAACAACAACAATAAGTAAATTCATCCACTCAAGTCCATGTTTTCCTTATAATTTCAGTACATGCATTTGAGGTCAGTAAGTGGAACATGTAATCTTTTTTTTTTTTTTTTTTGACTTCTAAACATACACACCATATTTTTAAATTTCTGTAAGCATGAAAAAGGGAAGCAATTCCTAAAATCATAGAATCTACTAAGAAACCTGTTAAGTATTTGGCTGGTGTCGAGCAATTTTTTTGGCAGACTATTTAAACTGTATGTGAGGAATAGACACATATTCCCTTTGGACAACATGGAGTAATGCAGTGGTTTTCAGAAAAACTTTAGTGTATTTATTTTTTAACAAAACTTGATTATAATTTTAGGAAGTCAAAGGGGTAAAAGCAGATATGCTTCATCATTTTAGAACCTACTTGCACCTACTCAGGCTGGCCAAGAAGCCTGGGTCCTGGTGAAACACAATTTGGAAAGTGATGTAAAAGAACAGGCACTAGTTAAGAATCTGAAAGCTCTGCTTCCAGATTGTGGCTTTGAGCTGTTGATTAATTCTCTCTGGTCCATGGTTTCCTTATCTGTAGAGTGCAGGTATAAAACACAGACATCTATAAGGTGCACCACAGTACTAAACTTCTGTGATTTCAAGTTCTATCTGGTGATGAACCATTCCAAATCTGTCCAGCCAATGCTGAGTTCACAAGCAAACCAAGCTAAGCCAAAAAGGAATCAATTCTAGACTCTGTACTCTGCATTGCCTTAAATTCTGGAAGCATATTCCATTTTCCACATTGTCTTCCAAAGCAGTCATCTGGTCACATCTGGTCAGACCAAACCAAATCAAACCATTGCCATCAATTGATAGTGACCCTACAGGACAGAATAGAATTGCCTTATAGGTTTTCCAAGACTAGAAACTTTATGGAAGAAACTGCCACATCTTTTCTCTCATGGAGCAGGCTGGTGGGTTTGAACCAGTGATCTTTCAGTTAGCTGAGTACTTAACCATTGCATCATCAGGATGACTTCTCTGGTCAGGAACCAAGTGTTATTACAACACTGTCTGGCATAAGTAAGGAATTTCATGTTGTTACTGGAAAATTCTATCAGCACATGAATTCAAAATTGAATAGTTACTTGGTAAATAGTAGGCATTCAACAAACAATGGTGTTTTTTTTAATATGATAAAAGCCATGGAATTGTACACTTTAAAAGGATGAGTTTTAAAGTATGTGAATTGAAGTTGAATTTTTTAAATAAAACAGAATGAATGAATCAAGTAGTTATATTTTTGGATGTAGCAGTAAGGTAATTAATGTTACAATTTTGAAATCCTGAATTCTAATACTCAGAATAAGAAAGGAAATAAAACCACAAAAGGAAATTTTAAACAAATATCTGATAGCACCATCATGTGTCAGGAGGCAATAAAGATATTTGGGATACATCCCTTAACCTTTGTGCTTTTGGCAAGCTGTTATATGATAAAAATTTCCTTGCTGCTTTTTTTCAGAGGCAAAATAGTAACTAGATATACTGTGCTCTGAACTCTTTATGGCATTTTAAAAAGTTTTTATACTTTGTAAATATCACATGTTGATTCAATTACATTATTTCTTGATGGCTACTATGTTGCATATTAATTTCCTGGGTCAATTTCTAAATGCAATGAGAACCACAGGTTTTCTCATTAACTATAAAAAGTTACTACATTTTATCAAATTCACACGAATTTAATATTTTAATATACTTCTTCCTTTCCGAATTAATAATTATTCGTTGAGGAGGGAATCTGATGAATTAGTTTAATATCAAAACCCTTTATATTTGGTTTATTTCTTATCTTTACTGTATAATCAACAGGAGAGGGCAGTCATAGACTATTTTTAAGAATTCTATACCTTACATATATTTTAGAGGCAAAAATACTACAATTCTGCTTTAAAAATACTTTCTTTTAACCTAAACGCAAGAATTAAGGCCATAAAAAGAAGAAAATATAGGAGTCTGTTTTGGGACCTAATTTTTAACAATGGATCTTAGATGTGACACTGAAAGCATAAGCAACAGGGGGCAAAATAGATAAATTTGATTTCATCAAAATACTAATAATAAAAAACTTTTTTTTTTTCATCAAAAAATTGTCAACAAAATGAAAAGCCAACCTACAGATTGGAAGAAAAATTTAAGGAACCATACATCTGATAAGGGTTTACAATTCAGAATATATAAAGAATTCCTACAACTCAACAACCAAAGACAAACATTCAATTAAAAAGTGGGTGAAGAACTTGAAAAGACATTTCCCCCACAGAAATAATTCAAATGGCTAATAGGCACATAAAATGGTGTTTAACATCAGTAGTCAGTAGTCATTAGAGAGGGAGCTCTGGTAGCATAATGGCTAAAGCACTTGACTGCTAACCAGAAGGCTGGTGGTTCAAACCCACCAGCCACTCCTCGGATGGAAGGTTGGGCAATCCTACTTCCGTAGTGATACTGCCTCGGAAACCCAAGGAGGGGTCGCTATGAGTCGGATTTGACTCGACGGCACACAACAACAACAACAACAACAGTCATTAGAGAAACACAAATCAAAATCACAATGCAATATTACTTCATTGCCACTAAAACAGGTGGATTAAAAAAAAAATGGAAAACAGCAGTTGTTGGAGAAGATGTGGACAAATTGGACCATCATAATTGCTGGTGGGATTGTGAAACAGAATGGCTGCTATGGAAACAGTGTCACGATTCTCTGAAAAGTTAAATATTCAAGTACCAAATGAGCCAGTAATTCCACTCCTAGGTATATACTCAAAAGAATTGAAAGCAGAAACACAAATAGATACTTGTTCATCAATGTTCATTGTATCACAAATTCACAATAGCAAAAAGGTAGAAACCCATTAGCAGATGAATGGATAAACAAAATGTAGTACATACATACAATGGAGTAAAATTCAGCCATAGAAATAAATGAAGTCCGGATGTGTGTGCTTTGGTTCTCTAGTGCTGCTATTACAGAACTGCCACAAATGTATGTTTTTATGAACAGGGATTTATTCTCTTACAGTTTAGGAAGCTAAACGTCCTAATTCAAAGTGCCAGCACTAGGGGCTGAGTGAAAGCTTCTTGACCTTGGGCTTCAGCTCTGCCTCTTGTTCCCAGCCCACTGGAGCTGGAGGCATTTCTTAATTCAGGGAGCTACTGGCTGCTGAGGCTGACAAACCTGAGGTCGACAAGTCTCATGACACAGTCCCAAGATTATCAAGCAATACAACAGGGCACTAATTCAAGTCCAGAAACAGTCTCAAGATTGGCAGACAACATGGCAAGCCATTAAGATGAAGATTCAGCCAAATGCAGGATCCAGATGTACCCAAAGCTCAGAGATTTTTCTCAAAGCTTCTTATATACTGGAAACAGACCACATCCCTAAGGCAGCTACTCAGCTGCTCACAGTAGATTGCACCATGGAGTGAATTACCAGTCTCATCATGGGGAATAATTACATTCAGCTGCCCAACCACCCAAAACCAGACCCAGCCTAGTTGATACATAACCTTAACTACCACAGCATGTTACATCATGGATGAACCTTGAAAACATTATGCTGAGTGAAATAAGTCAGTCACAAAATGACAAATATTGTATGATTCCACTTATATGAAATATCTAGAATAGACAAACATAGACACTAAAGTTTATTAGCAGTTATCATGGTCAGATGAGAGGGAAAGGGAAAAGAGGATTCATTTCTTAGAGAACACTAAGGTTCTGTTAAGAGTGATGGAGATATTTGGGAACAATGAAGGATGGTGGTTGAACAATATGATAAACATAACTTAATGCCACTGAACCACACCTGTAAAATGTATTGAAATGCTAAATGTTTTGTCATGTATATGTTTAGGACAATTTAAAAAAATTTGCTGCCATTTAAAGCACAAGATTTTTTTTTTTTTTTTACAAAAAACAAAAACACCAACTTACTTTAGTAACTTGTGCTCCAAAATAAAATAATGCCAAACTCACTGCCATAGAGTAGATTGTGACTCAGAGTGACCACCATTGGGCTTCCAAGACTGTAAATCTTTATAGGAGCAGACTACTTCATCTTTTTTCCACAGAGTAGCTGGTGGATTTGAACCATCAACCTTTTGGTCAATAGCCAAATGCCTTAACCACTACACCAACAGAACTCTTTGTAACATGTGCCACGTGCTATTTAATATTTAATCTCATTATTGATGAATCTCTAGATTGAGGCAGACATGGAAGAAGGAAGAGGCCATACACTTCTCAAAGAATTGGCCACTGAAAACCTTATGAATAGCAGTGAAACACTGTCTGATATATTACTGGAAAACTTTATGAATAGCCCTGAAGCATTGTCCGACACGGTGCGGAAAGATAAGCCTTGCAGGTTGGAAGACACTTAAAATATGATTGGAAAAGTGCTGCCTCATTAGAGTAGAGCCAACCTTAATGATATGGATAAAGTAGAACTTTCAGGACCTCCATTTGCTGATGTGGCATGACTCAACATGAGAAGAAACAGCTACAAACATCCATTAATAATTGGAACATGGAATGTATGAAGTATGAATCCAGGAAAATTGAAAGTTGTCAAAAATGAAATGGAACACATAAAGATTGATATCCTAGGCATTAGTGAGCTGAAATGAACCAATTTTGGCCATTTTGAATTAGACAACCATATGATTTACTGTGCCAGGAATGACAAATTGAAGAGGAATGCTGTGACATTCATCATCATGAAGAATGTTTCAAGATCTATCCTGAAGTACAATGCTGTCAGTGATAGGATAATATACATATGCCTACAAGGAAGACCAGTTAATACGACTATTATTCAAATTTACGCACCCACCAAAGCCAAAGATGAGGAAATTGAAGATTTTTACCAACTTCTACTGTCTGAAATTGACCAAATATGCAATCAAGATGTGTTGATTATCACTGGTGATTGGAATGCAAAAGTTGGAAACAAAGAAGAATCACCAGTAGCTGGAAAATTTGGCCTTGGTGATAGAAATAATGGTGGAGATTGCTGTTGATGATAGAATTTTGCAAAACCAATGACTTATTTATTGCAAATACCTTTTTTTCACAACACAAACCATGCCTATACATGTGGACTTTGCCAAACTGAGTACACAAGAATGAGATTGACTACATCTGTGGCAAATGGCAATAGAGAAGCTCAAAATGTTCAGCCAAAATAAGGCCAGGAGCTGGGGAACAGACCATCAATTGCTCATACTCAAGTTCAAGTTGAAATTGAGGACAACTAAAACAAGTCTATGAGAGCCAAATCATGACCTTGAATATATCTCTCCTGAATTTAGAGACCATCTAAAGGATAGATTTGATGCATTGAACATCAGTGACTGAAAACCAGAGGAATTGTGGGATGACATCAAGGACATCATCCATGAAGAAAACAAAAGATCATTAAAAAGACAGGAAAGGAAGAAAAGATCAACATGGATGTCAGAACAGACTCTGAAACTTGCCCTTGAACAAAGAGTAGCTAAAGCAAATGGAAGAAATAACAAGATAAAAGAGTTGTACAGAAGACTTCAAAGAGCAGCTTGAGAAGACAAGGTCAATTATTATAATGAAATGTGTCAAAAATTGTAGTTAGAAAACCAAGAGGGAAGAACAAGCTCAGCATTTCTGAAGCTGAAAGAACTGAAGAGGAAATTTAGTCCTCGAATTGCAATATAGAAAGATTCTATGGGCAATATAAGGAGCTCTGGTGGTGTAGTGCCTAAGGCATTTGGCTGTTAACCAGAAGGCTGGCAGTTCAAACCCACCAGCCCCTCCTCAGAAGCAAGGTTGGGCAATCTACTTCTGTAGTGATATCACCTTGAAAACCCAAGGAGGGGTCGCTATGAGGTGGATCCAACTCAAAGGCAGTAATTTTTCTTTTTTTTATGGGCAATATATTGAATGAATGAAGGAGCTCTGGTAGCGTAGTGCCTAAGGCACTTGACTGCTAACCAGAAGGCTGGCAGTTCAAACCCACCAGCCATTCCTTGGAAGGAAGGTTGGGCAATCCTACTTCTGTAGTGATACTGCCTGGAAAACCCAAGGAGTGGTCGCTATGAGTTGGGGCCAACTTGACGGCACACAACAACAACAACATATTGAATGATGCAGGAAACATCAAAAGAAGATGGAAGGATACACAGAGTCACTGTCCAAAAAGAATTGGTCAATGTTGGTCCATTTCAGGAGCTGGCATATAGTCAAGAACCAATGGTATTGAAGGAATAAGTCAAAGTTACACTGAAGAAAGTGTCAAAAAACAAGGCTCCAGGAATTGACAGAATACCCATTGAGATATTTGGAGCACTCACTAAGTGCTAGGTATTGTTCTAGGTACTAAGGATATCACAGTTAACAAAAATCTCTGTCCTCATATAGTTTAAAATCTAGTGGGGTAAGTTTATCTGAGAAGCTAGAGATAAAGGAAGGGCATGCTGGCCACCATATACACACAAGCCCATCTGATTGAACTAGTTTGTTAAAAAGAGAGAGAATCTGTTTTCTGTGTACTAGATGTACTAGCATCTCCTCCCAAGAGACCTACAAGGCATCACTGTTTCCCCCTCCTCAAACATGTCTTAAGAACAATAAGAAAAACTGCCTGGCTTGCTTAGAAACAAAAACAAAACAAAATCCACTGCCATCAAGTTGATTCTGATTCATAGCAACCCTTAGGATGGCGTAGAACTGCCTCTTAGGTTTTCCAATCCTGTAAACCTTTACGGAAGCAAATCAACAAAACCAAACTCACTGCCATCAAGTCAGATCCAACTTATGGTGATCCCTCCTTGGGTTTCCAGGATGGTATCACTATGGAAGTAGATTGCCCAATCTTCCTCATTTTGCTCCCATGGAGCAGATGGTGGGTTCAAACCACCACGCTTTTGGTTCAGCTGAATGCTTTAAGCACTATGCCACCAGAGCTCCTTTGCTTGCTTAAGCAGCTTCAAATTGAAGCAGATTTGAATTATAATTCAATTCCCCATCTTTTGTATAATCATCTCCCCCTATGCTAGTTGGAGACAGATGAGCAGGCATGATAACTTTTCCCTTAAAAGCTGCGTTAAATGGAAGCTCAATTCCCCACCCTTTCTATAATCATCTCCACCCTAGTTGGAGACAGATGGATAGCTATGATACTGTGTTTCCTTGAAGTTGCTTTTCAGAAACAACCAATACCAACTTGAAATCAGTTAAAACCAGCTGAGATAAATTTTGGCCTACAGATATGTGCAGTGAGACTAATGGGAACAAAGTTGCTAGGAATTAAAATCTCCCCCTCTGCCGAAGTCCTGATCAGCTGATGATAGGAAGTTGGTGTAACACATCTGGTGCGCAAGCACACTGCCTTAAAAATCGACTGTCCCTTTAAACTGAGGCGAACAAAACCTCAGCCAATCTCCAGCTTATTCATGCCCAAATTCCTGAAATTTATATGAATATGTGTAGACCCCTTTCCTGAACTTTACAAAAATTATACTCCAACCCCCACTCAGGGACTAAGATTTGGGTACTTGCCCATGTCTCCTTATCATGTGCATGGTAATAAATCTTTCTCATCTCTCAAATACGCAGGGTGTATGAAGTAATTTGGCTTAATCACACATCAGGCAGGGATTCACTTTAATCTGACTTCAATTGGCAACCCAGTTGGGATTCAGGGTCCCTCTGTCCCTCTGTCTGGGGCTTGAGAACCCTTGGATAGCAGTGGTGGCCCTGATATGGACCTCAGTGCACACCAGACTTTATTTTGTTTATTTCTTGAGAGAGGAGAAACTAATTTGGGGTTGAAAACTACTCCTGGGTGAGTATAAGCTAAATTCTTTAGAGCACATAGGAAGAGCTGACTGGGAGGTTTAGGCCTTAGCCAAGATTATCTCATAGCTGACTGGGAGGTTGAGGTCTTAGCCAAGATTACCTTTGTAGCCCAAGTGTCTCTTAAGGATATTATACTTTGATCTGGTTTGGTTTGTGTGTGAGTGAGTGTATGGGTGTGTGGCACTGGTGCAAAGAGTTTCAAGTAAGAGTGAATGCAGTATGTGAATGAAAATGGATAAGTAAGGTTCTGTACTGGACTGCAGCCCCCTTGGCTGTGTCCTGAAATATTGGGCTTATTTTAGGAGCTTCTGAAAGGAAATGAGATGACATTTGTTTTGTGATGCTGCCTGATCCCAGTTTAAGTTTGGGTTTGCAGAAAAAAATGGCCAGGGAATGGGAATTTGAGTTATAATACTTTGGTATGATTAGATTGTTTTTGAAAAAAGGAAGAAAAGTGAGAGTAAGTCTTATGTTGAGGTCTTATATATTCCAGAATTAGAATTTACGGCAATAGTGCAAATGATGGTTGTACAATCTAAAAGGAAAGTTAACTTTAAGGGAGTCCTCTAGTACTCTGAAGACCCTTGTCTTGACTCTCTTCCTCCCCTGTCTGTTCCCCCCTCAAACCCTCTGGATTTAAAAGGTAACTGAATGGAAACTCAACCATCTAAACCTAGGGAAGCTTTGAATTCAGGAACTCTTATGATTCTGGTTTTATTAAAACCTTTTTACCCTTTAGCACCCTGGGTGCCCGTCAGGAAACAATCTCCCAGCACATACCCAGAGTGGTGTAAAGTTTGGTCAGGGGCTGAACCCAGTCCCATCAGAGTAATACTCATTATGACAGCTTCTAGCTAACTTAGATCATCAAGGGAATCCATGAGGTTATTTTTGGACCCCTGTCCAGTTCACCATGATTGACTTACCATGATTGATAGAAAAATGCAATACCCACTTGAGGGGCCCCAAAGGAAACTAATATTCACAAAGTTCAGCAAGTACAGCAGGGCTCCAAGGAGAATCTCTCTGCTTTCCTGGAACAGGTGTATGAAGCCTATTGTGAACATACCAACACTGACCCAGATGACCCAAAATGCTTGCATTATTATTGACTTTTATGAGCCACAGTATCCCTGATATATGGCACAAAGTCCAGAAATGAGCACTTCTCAACTTGTGAAGATTATCTTTAAGGTTTATAATAACCAAGACCAGAAGCAGGAGAAACAGAAGCAAAGAGAGATGAAGCAACAGGCTGCCCTGCTGACTGCTGTCCTGGGAAGCCTACTACGAGTCAACCTGCTGGGTAAGTCCCCAAATAGAAAAGGAGTAAGTTAAGCTCCTCCTCCTTGAGGAGGCCAGCCAACAAAGTTGGGGTCTCAGCAGTGTGCTTACTGCAAGAAGGTTGGGCTCTGGAAGGGGAAGTGCCCAGAGCAAGCCCTCCAAAAATGACCAGAAAGGGCCCAGCAGATGGTAAGCACAGTTCACTGTGATCAAGAGTGATGGGCCCCAGAGGCTCCATTGCAGACTGGACGAATCCCTGTTTCCCACAAGGAACCCTTGTGTAACTGTAACTGTGGGAAAACTGCCTGTTGAATTTTTTATGAATATGGGGGCAATTCTAATGATACAGCGTCTAAGGCATTTGACTGCTTACCCAAAGGTTGGTAGTTCAAACCCACCAGCCACTCCACAGAAGGAAGATGGGCAATGTACTTCTGTTAAGATTTACCACCTCAGAAACCCAATGGGGTTCACTATGAGTCAGAATCAACTTGACAGCAGTGGATTTGGTTTAGTTTTTGAGAGCAACCTAAGTCCCCTCTGACTCATAAAGTAACAAACATTGCCAGGATTTTGGAAGATTGTAAAAATTTTTCTTCAGCCTCTTATGTGCTGGTTGAAGAGTACCAATAAAACCAAACCAAATTCACTGCTGGAGAGTGGATTCCGACTCATAGCAACCCCTCCTTGGGTTTCCGAGGCAGTAGCTCTACAGAAGTAGATTGCCCAGTCTTCCTTCTGAGGAGTGGCTGGTGGATTTGAGCCACCAACCTTTTTGTCAACAGTCAAATGCCTTAGGCATCACACCACCAGAGATCCCTACTGTTCAAACTCATTGTTATACGTGCCTGAATGTCGCTTTCCTCTTTTAGGACAAGACTTGCTAACCAAGTTGAATACTCATGTTACTTTTGCAGCTAACAAGCTCCAGGTGAGTGACAATGCTGACCAGGTGTGGGCCCTGTAGGCAGCCCTCCACAGTTACCTGCTGCTGATCCTGAGGCATCCCTAACGAAATTCTATAACAGGTGAAGTACAGCCCACCTCTAGTGGTAAAAGGAGTTTGAGCAAGAGGACTAGGCCCATGTGAGGACTGGCAGGTAGATTTTACTGTTTTGCCTATAGCCCCTGGCAAAATCAAGTACCTATTAATATTTGTGGACACTTTTCACTGGATGGGTGGAAGCCTTTCCCTGTCGCACAGACAAAGCAGCAGGGGTGAGAAAAACTGTTAAGAGGAATTGTTCCTCAATTTGGCCAGCCAGTCTTAATTCAAAGTGATACCAGAGGAGCATGCGTATCCCAAGCAATCTAACAAGAAACAAGACTATTAGAAATTAAGTGGCAATTATATTCCTCTTGGAGGCCCCAGCCAAGAGAGAAAACTAAGAAGATGAACCACACCCTCAAGAAGATGCTGGCCAAAAGACCAACTTGATCTTGGATAAAGCTTTTATCTCTTGCCCTATTGTGGGTCTGGGTTCCTCCTAGAAGAAGCAGGTTTGGGTTAATCTCATATGAGATATTATATAGGAGATCATTTTCTAAAGTGTGGCACCCCAAGTTATGCAGGAAAGGGAGACCTTAAACTGTTAAGGAGTTAGTTGCTTTTAACATGTGCAAACTTTGGATGCAACCTTAAAGGCTATTAACCAGTTTGCTTCCAGCAGGTTGTCATTACCTACAGATACTCCCCTTCATAACATCTGTCCACTTGATTGGGTTCTTCTCAAGAGTGCATGCCCAACCCCTAGAGCCAGCTCCAGGCCAAGTGGACTGGGCCCTGTGAAGTCTTGCTGATGGTGCACTCCATCAGTCTTGTTGATGGTGCTAAATTCAAGGGAGTCCTACCCTGGATTCATCATACAGAACTGAAAATAGCCCTTGTCCACACAGAAGACCCTCCTTGACACATCACTGAGCCTTATTCCATAAGGAACAGCTTTGCAGGTTGTGAAGACCCCAGAAGGATCTAACTGGCCCAGCACTGGGTGGCTCTACAAACCTACTGCTGAGAAATAAATAGTATGAGTGGAGACATCTTGTCAGCCACTTTAGTGAGCTTGTCTAAGTGCTTGCTTTTACTCTGCAAGCTTCTTTGGCCCTCATCCCCAATTTGGGGTGCTAAATCTAAATCATCTTAGTTGTCTGTGATCATCTACCTAGCCTCCCTTTATGCTGTTTTTTATGCTTTGGTAAACCTTAGTATGTTACTAACAGGGCTTACTAAATTTAGCTTGTGGTGTAAGATTTTGTTTTGTCATACGAACTAAAGCCCCTACTCATTAGTGCTTCTGCTTTAGCATAAGGCCTCCATTATGATATTATTAATTATCCCAATCACCTTTTCTTTAATATTGGCCCTGCCTCCATCCAGTGCAATCTGTAAAGAGAATGCTATAATCAAATTTAGCCAAGCCATTGCAACAGTACAGGAAGACTATCCAACACCAATTAACCCCCACCTTTGGGGTAGACTTTTCTTGGCTCATTTCTTGGCTACCCAAATAAGGGTGGCTAACATCCTTATTTGTTATGATGCTCCCTATATTAGCTTTGGTACTTTTTACTTGTTGTTGTATTCAACATCTACCTAACTGCTCATTTGTCTTCAAGCTCCCAAAATTACAGGCTACTCTATTGGCACTCCAATGTCTTCTCAGACTATGGCTACAAGATTCCAAGAGCCATCTAGACCACAAGAGACTTATTAGCCAAGAATTTCTGAGTTCCACCAACTTCGCCCCTGAATAGCAGGAAGCAGTTAAAATGAGTCGATGCCCCATTCCCCAGTATGGGGAACAGTAGCCACTGAAAGAGGGGATTGAAGCTGAGTTGAATTACAGTTCAATTCCCCATTTTTTCTATAATCATCCCGACCCTGGTTGGAGACAGATGAGCAGGCATTATAACTTTTTCCTTAAAAGCTGAATTAAATGGAAACTCAATTCTCCGCTCTTTCTATAATCATCCCCCAATCTAGTTGGAGACAGATGGATAGGTATGATAATGTGTTTCCTTGAATTAGTTTTCCAAAAACAACCGATACCAACTTGAAATTAGTTAAAACTGGCTGAGATCAGTTTGGGCCCACAGACATGTGCAGTGAGACAAATGGGAATCAAGTTGCTGGCAACATCGCTCCCTTTGCCTAAGCCCTGATCAGCTGATGACAGGAAGTTGGTGTAACCCATCCAGTGTACAAGCACACTGCATTAAAAATTGACTGTCCCATTAAACTGAGGCAAATGAAACCTCAGCCAATCTCCAGCTAATTCACGCTCAAATTCCTGAAATTTATATGAATATGTATAGACCCTTTTTCTGAACTTTACAAAAACTGTACTCCAACCCTTACTCGAGGAGTCAGATTTGGGTACTGGCCCCTGTCTCCTTACCATGAGAATGGTAATAAATATTTATCATCTCTCAAATATGCAGGGTGTGTGAACTGATTTGGTTTAATAACACACCAGGCAGGGACTCACTTTAGTCTGACTCAAAATCCATATGGAAACCTGAGATCTATAACTGGAATGTTTAATGTTACTTTGCAATATTGTATCGATACAATTTAATGCTTCTTTGCAGCCTTCCTCCCCCTGAGTTTGAGGCTTATTTAAAAAAAGGAGTCAGAAGCTTACTACACAAAAGAAATTACATCAAAAAGGACATTGAGCTTTGTGACTCAAAAGCTGTCTTTCTTGACCTCTCTAGGAATATAATTTGTCTTGCACACCTTGGGAGTTAAAATGTTTTCCCAAGGTTATTTTATATGCATTTAACATATCAAAAGCTGGGCCTGGTAGCTACTGGACTTTCAAACCACAATAGGGAACACATTCTGAATTATGACCTAGTTCACACTTATGTATAATATTCAGTATACATAGGTTATAAAAGGAGCCCTGGTGGTACAGTAATTATATGCTCAGTTGCTAACCAAAAGATCATCATTTCAAACCCACCAGTTGCTCTGTGGGACTAAGATGTGGCAATCTGCTTCTGTAAAGGTTTACAGCCTTGAAAATCCTGTGGGATAGTTCTACCTTGTCCTATATGATTGCTAGGAGTAAGAGCTGTCTCTTTGGCAATGGGTTTTTGGTTTATAGGTTATAGCTAAAAGAAAAGTTTCACACAAAAACATGCTTATTACTTGCAGTGCATTTTGATAGTTCTCTACAATTTTGTTTCTTTTTAATATTCTATCCAGAATACACTAAATTGTAATGAGTTTTTTTTTTTTTTTTAAAGCTAGCTTATTGTGGTATTATAGATTTTAACTACAACAAAAGTTTCACCCAAAAGCATGCTTATTACTTGCAATGCATTTTGATAATTCTCTATAATTTTGTTTCTTTTTAGTGCACTATTCAGAATACACTGAATTGTTATCTGAGTTTAAAAAAAAATACTAGTCTATTGTTGTCTATCCAATCAATTGGCCTAAAGTTGTTTGTAGAGTTTCTCTTTGACCTTCTATTTTTGTGAGTAGTGCCTGGGGCCTTAAAGATTTGCAATGGTCCACCCAAGATACTTGACTGCTAACCAGAAGGCTGACGGTTCAAACCCACCAGCCACTCCTTGGAAGGAAGATGGGGCAATCTACTTCCGTAGTGATACTGCCTTGGAAACCCAAGAAGGGGTCACTATGAGTCGGGTCCGACTTCATGGTACATAACAACAACAACAACTCAAGATAAAACAGTTGGTCTCTGCTTGTCTGGAAAAATAGAGGAAGAAGGAAACCCAGGAACTGAAGAAAGAGAAGCACTGCAGGCCTAATTGCCTTCAGGAAGTATTAACTCTTTCACCATGAGACCAGAAGAAATATACCTGGTTACCATTACCAAGGAGCTCTGGTAGCCTAGTGCCTAAAGGACTTGACTGCTAACCAGAAGGCTGGTGGTCCACATCCACCAGCCACTCTTTGAAAGGAAGGTTGGGCAATCTACTTCTGTAGTGATACCACCTTGGAAATCCAAGGAGGGGGCACTATGAGTCAGATCTGGCTCAATGGCACATAACAACAACAACCATTACCGAACATTTTGACCAAGAACCCAATAGATGGTTCCTGATCAAAAGGAGAAAAATTATGGAATAGAACATTAAATTCTAATGGAAATTAAACTTATTGGACCCATTGAGACTGTAGTAATCCCCAAATCCTGAAATAATCTTTAAATTTTGAAACAAAACTATCTTGTGGAGTCATCTGTGAACAAAAGAACAGTTTAGCTCAGTTAATAAAGAATGTTGGTTTTTTGGGAAAAAAAACCAAAAAACAAAACCTAGCCTAGGGTCTTTCAAAAGAGAAGACTCATTGAGATAGAAAAAAGAATACAAGTAATGTCTGCTTTTTCTAGAAGGGATTGGTGGTGACGGGGAATGTTCTTACAAAGTTGTTATAGAGAAGATCTGAATGTTCAAATTCTTAGTGTTGAGTAGAATTGGTCAACGAAAAAATATCTAGTATGGGAGAATGGAATTGTGTTAATGTAATTAAAAGCAGAATGTATGAATTCAGGGCAAAGTGTAAGGTTACTAAGACTTTGAAAAATAGATAAGGATGAGCCAACTGTAGAATGTTTACATTCTTATGGTGATAAGCATAGGAAGAGCAAAGATCACAATTGGAGCGTGATTTTAAAAAAGACAAGCTATTACTGGCACTAATATGTCCAAGCTCCACTCCTGGTGGCCTGGGCAATGGAATGTCTCTTCATGGTAATGGTATTATAATAAGATAAAACATAAGAAAATGAAGTAATTGGTAACCAACGGTGGAGTAACCTGTGCTCTAGTTAGTGACACTTTCAGGGAAAGACTAGAGAACAATTGGAGGGAATGCTCAGGTGTGTAAGAAAAATGAGGGGAAAAAAAGGCATAAAAATGTACAGAATTGCACACTGGGATGCTTCAGAACTGATATAATTAACTGACAAGGTTGTGTTCACTATAGATAAAAGAAGTTATGTCTCCATATGCCTAATCAGTCTCATCCTATACCCTTGAGTAGATTAGGCTGAGGTTTTGTTGGGTTGGATTGAATTTAGATTTTTCCTTCCTTGCTTCTCAGAAGGGTAGAAGCTTATAAGGAAGATAAAATAGTTTATTAAAAAGAAAGGAAATGAAAAGACTTATCCTTGTGTATCTGAGTATATTGAATAAATTTGTGACTTCATTCATATGATCAAATGCCACTTTTCCACAGGCTTTCTCTAACAACCTTATTTACAATTGTACCCCAAGACTCCTTATTCTTCTATTATGCTTTACTTTTCTACATAGCATTTATCCCAGATGAATATAATGTGTGTGTTTGTGTGTGTGTGAATGATATAATGAACCACCCATGTTACCACCCATCATCAAGTTTCAATAATTATCAGTATTTTACCAATTTTGTTAACTCTACTCCCACTCCTTTCCTTACCCTAGTTTCATGAGTAGTGTATTTTTTGTTTTATTTTCTGGAATATTTTAAATGAAATCACAAACATTATGGCATTTCCCTTCAGACTGAATGTTTTACTTATTTTGTTTAAGTCTTCCTTTACAAAATAAGATCCCATGAGGGCAGGGATTTTTATCTGCTGTATTCCCAGAAACATTTCTAGTACCTAAGGAAAAAAAAAAGTTCCGGGCACATAATGAGTGCTCAGTAAATATCTTGGGAATGAATAAATATGGAATAAAAAGAGTGACATTTTTAGTCTTTTAATAATTAGGTATAGATAACTGGAAAATTCTATTTAGATAATGAGGAAACCTTCCCCTGGGGAATATGTAGGAGTTCCTGGCCATCTTGTAGACTATTTTTGAAATATTCAACCTATACTAACAAAATAGGAGCTCTGGTAGCATAGTGCCTAAGGCACTTGACTGCTAACCAGAAGGCTGGCGGTTCAAACCCACCAGCCACTCCTCGGAAGGAACGTTGGGCAATCCTACTTCCGTAGTGATACTGCCTCGGAAACCCAAGGAGAGGTCGCTATGAGTCGGGGCCGACTCGACGGTAAATAACAACAACAACAACAACATACTAACAAAACAATGTAGCACATCATTTTAGAGAGTGTTAATTTGGAATTTATGACCGTTTAGCAGCAACTGCTTTGATTTTTTGGTTTTTAGCAGCAACATCCCTGAAATATTTACACACCTATGGCTTAGATCAGGAGAGCCTCAAAAGAGCGCTGGCCAGGAATCTGGTCCAAGCTGAGTCTACTAGTTGACAATAACTGAGACAATTAGGCAGAAACAAGTAGAAATTATCCCCAATGATGTCTGGTGGTGAGTCAAACATAGTCCCAGTTAGGTCCTAAACAAGACAAAAGTATCTTGCTTTTTATTTCTTCCTTTCTTTTTTAAAATAATTTTTATTGTGATTTGGGTGAAAGCTAACAGAGCAAACATTTTCCATACAACAGTTCACATACACTTTGTCTCATGACACTGACTGCAATTCTCCATAATATAAGAACTCTCTTTCCATTTCCTCCCTGTAGTTACCTCTTCCCTGTGTCCTTCCCTCCCATGTGCTATAGCCCCCAGCTGTCTCCCTGTGCAAACACTGCCCTTCTGTTGTCCCATGATTGATTGTTCCAAGTAGTGTATCTACCTCATGTAAATGTTCACCCCATATGCCTGTCTATTCTTGCTTTATATATCAAATGAAAAAGTCTTAATTGTGCCCTGATGCTCATGTTGCTCTTAATGATTTCACTTATTCTTTCTTCCAACATAATGTCCTACACTAGAGCACCATTCAGTTGTCTACTTCTTTGGAATGAGAAGGACTTTCTTCTTTCACTCCAATCCCCTATTGTGGTTGTTCCTAAGTGCTGTTGAGTTGATTCCAACTCAGATCAACCTATGTACAACAGAACAAAATACTATCTGGTCCTTACAGTAGTTACGTTTCAGCCCATTGTTGCAGCCAATATATCAGTCCATTTCATTGAGGGTTTTCCTCTTTCTCATTGACCCTCTACTTTACTAAGCATAAGTGTCCTTCTCCAGGTCCTTCCTGATAACATGTCCAAATATGTGAGACAATGTCTTTCCATCTTTGTTTCTAAGGAGCATTCTGGCTGTACTTCTTCCAAGACAGATTTGTTCATTCTTCTGGCAATCCATGGTGTATTCAATGTTTTTCACCAATGCTGTAATTCACATATATTAATTCTTCTTCAGTCTACCTTACTTACTGTCCAGCTTTCACACGCATATGAGGCGAGTGAAAACACTATGGCTTGAGTCACACCTGAGTCCTCAAAGTGACATCTTTGCTTGGGCAGCAGATTTGCCCAATGTAATAAATAAATCATTTGATTTCTTGACTGCTACTTCTGTTGGCATTGATTGTTGATCCAAGTAAAATGAATTCCTTGACATTTCAATCTTTTCTCTATTTATCATGTTGCTTATTGGTCCAGTTGTGAGGATTTTTTTTTTTTCTTTATGAGATGAGATGAAGTATATTCCATATGAAGGCTGTAGGCTTTGTTCTTCATCATTAAGTGCTTCAAAGTCCTGTTCACTTTCAGCAAGCATGTCATCTGCGTATTACACGTTGTTAATGACTCTTTTCCAATCCTGATGCTGCATTCTCTATATAGTTCAGCTTCTTGGATTCTTTTTGCTCAGGATACATTTGAATATATATAGGATCTCTGGTAGCATAGTGCCTAAGGCACTTGACTGCTAACCAGAAGGCTGGCGGTTCAAACCCACCAGCCACTCCTCGGAAGGAAGGTTGGGCAATCCTACTTCAGTAGTGATACTGCCTCGGAAACCCAAGGAGGGGTCGCTATGAGTCGGGTCCGACTCGACAGCAAATAACAACAAAAACAACAACACGTTTGAATAAATATGGTGAATGGACACAACCTGGCCACACACCATTCATAATTTTAAACCAAGCAGTATCATTTTATTCTGTTTGAATGATTGCTTCTTGGTCTATGTACAAATTCTATATGAGCACAATAGAGTTCTGGAATTCTCTCTCTTCACAATGTTATCCATAATTTGCTATGATCTACACAGTCAAATGCCTTTGAATAGCCAATAAAACACAGGTTAACATCTTTCTGGTATTTTTTCTTTCAGCCAAGATCCATCTGACATCAGTAATTATATCCCTCATTCCATGTCCTCTTCTGAATCTGGCTTGAATTTCTAGCAGTTGCTTGTCTATGTACTGCTGCAAATGTTTTTCAATTATCTCCAGCAAAACTTTACTTGCAAGGTGATATTAATTATATTGTTTGATAATTTTCAAATTCTGTTGGGTTACTTTACTTTGGAATGGTACAAATATGGATCTCTTCTAGTTGGCTGGCCAGATAACTGTCTTAAAAATTTCTTGGCATAGACAAATGACTACTTCCACTATTGTGTCCAATTGTTGAAACATCTTAACTGGTATTCCATCAGTTCCTGGGGCCTTGTTTTTTACCAGTTCTTTCAGTGCTACTTGTACTTCTTCCTTCAGGACCAACAGTTCTTGATCATATGCTACCTCCTGAAATGGTTGAATGTTAACCAATTCATATTGTACAGTGACTCTACAAATTACTTCTATCTTCTTTTGATGCTTCCTGCATTGTTCAATATTTTGCCAATAGAACCCTTCAATATTCCAACTTGAGGCTTGCATTTTTTCTTCAATTCTTTCAGCTTGAGAAATACTGAGTGTGTTTTTTCCCTTTTGGTTTTGCAACTCTAGGTCTTTGCACATTTCATTATAATACTTAACTTTGTCTTGTTGAGCTGCCTTTAGAAATATTCTGTTTAGCTCTTTTACTGCATAATTTCTTCCTTTTGCTTTAGCTACTCTACATTTAAGACCAAGTTTCAGAATATCTTCTGACATCCATTTTGATCTTTTCTTTCTTTCCTGTTTTTTGCTTAACTTTTTATTGTGATTTGGGTGAAAATTTACAGTTCATACACATTTTGCTTCATGACAGTGCTTACAATCCCCATAGCATAAAAGCTTTCCTTATACCTCCTCCCTGTGGTTATCCCTTCCCTATTTCTTGCCTGTGCATTCCTGCCTCATGCTTAGCTTTCTGCAGTGCAAATGCTGCCCTTCTGATCTTCCAGGATTGACTGTTTTAAGGAGTGAATCTCCCTGGTGTAGTTTTTCAGTCCACAGGTCTGCCTAATATTAGGCTGAGAGTTAACTCACAGGGGATGACTTCCTGGCCTGAAGGGTGACTTGGGGCCATAGTCTTAGGGGTTTCACCAGTCTCATTCTGATGAGAAACCCTGTATTATTATTATTATTATTTTGTGTTTTGAATTTTGTTCTACATTTTTTCTATCACTCTATCCAGGATCTCCAATTTTGACCACTGGCATTGGTAGCTGGGCACCATTTATTTCTGGTCTCAGGGTCATGTAGGCTGAAGTTCCCATGATTCATTTGTTGCCTGGACTAATTTTTTCCATATATCTTTGATTTTCTTCACTCTTCTTTGCTCCACAGAAGGAGAGACCAATAGTTGCATCTTGATGGCTGCTCACAAGTGTTTAACATCCTAGTCACTAATCACCAATGTAGGATGTAGAACAGTGTTTGTGTGTACTATGTTGTGCCAATTGAGCTTGATGTCCCCTGCAACCATGGTCCCAAGCTTGTAGGCACAGCAACTCATTCTCTCAAAGTGTTAAGAAGTTATCCTAAATTTGTCCCCTATTAGCTGTATAATGTATATGGACATTTCGTAGCACATACAAATACACATGTTGGAATAGCATCTGTTAGCTCTGGTAGCACAGTGCCTAAGGCACTTGACTGCTAACCAGAAAGCTGATGGTTCAAACTCACCAGCCACTCCTCGGAAGGAAGGTTAGGCAATCCACTACTGTAGTGATATTGTCTTGGAAACCCATGGAGGGGTCGCTACGAGTCAAGTCTGACTCGACAGCATATAACAACAACAACAACAACAGCTATGCATGGTTATGGTTATATTCCTGTTTGCTTGCCCATACCTGATCTTGCCTGTCTAATTATGTATCTACTTGTAGATTAGTGTTTGTCATTACTGATAATGCATTACTGTGAATGTAATTGTATTTACTTTTGTTGTCTGTACTTTTTGTACATTCTTTTTGTCTTACTTTTCCTTAGCGATAGTGTGCTGGTCACATATTTTTTTTACATTACTTTCCCCTTCATTGAAATCAACACAGGTCTCTTAACTAGTATATTGGTTTTCCAGTGCCGCTCTAACAGAAATTACCATAAGTGGGTGACTTTCACAAACAGGGATTTATTCTTTTACAGTTTAGGGGGCTAGAAGTTCAAGTTCAAAGTGCCAGCTCTAGGAGCTGGGTGAAGGATCCTTGACCTTGGGCTTCAGCTCTGCCTCTTGTGCCCGGCCTACTAGAGCTGAAGGTGTCTCTTAACTCAAGCAGCTCTTGACTGCTAAGGCTGATAATCACAAGGTTGACAAGTAAAATGGCACAGTCCCAAAATTATCAAGCAGTACCACGGGCCACTAGTTCAAATCCCAAAACAGTCTCAAGATCAGCAAACAACATAATAGGCCACTGAGATGAAGACTTGGCCAAATGTAGGATTCAGATGTGCCAAAAAGCTCAGAGATCTTTTTCAATGCTTTTATATACTGGAAGCAGACCACATCCCTAAAGCAACTACTCAGCTGCTCACAATAGGTTCCACCATGGAGTCAATTACCAGTGTCATCATGGGGAATAACTATATCCATCTGCCCAGCCACTCCAAACCAGGCCCAGCCAAGTGACATGCAACCTTACTTACTACAATTAGTCAGCAATTTTTCCTCCCTTCCCCTCCCCTCTCCTGTGTAAACCTTTCCTTGACTTTTTTTTTTTTTTTTTT
>NW_006921995.1:1193788-1201613 GCF_000298275.1 Orycteropus afer afer | reverse complement strand
GCTGGTGGTTCAAACCCACCAGCCACTCCTCAGAAGGAAGGTTGGGCAATCTACTTCTGTAGTGATACTGCCTTGGAAACCCACGGAAGGGTCACTATGAATCACGTCTGACTCGACGGCAGTGGGTTTGGTTTGGTTTTAATGATCACAAAGGAACTCTTGTGATGTAGTGCCTAAGGCATATGACTGCTAACCAGAAGGCTGGCAGTTCAAATCCACTAGCTACTCCTCAGAAGGAAGGTTGGGCAATCTACTTCTGCAGTGATACAGCCTTGGAAACCCAAGGAGGAGTCACTATGAATTGGTTCCGACTCGACAGCAGTGAGGTTTTTTTTTGGGGGGGTGGGTACTGATCACAAGTATTTCTTCATGTATCTGTTGGCTGCCTGAATATCTTATGTGGTGACATGTCTGTTCATATCCTTTGCCCATTTTTTTTATATTGGACTGTTTTTTTGTTGTTGAGGTGTTGAAATATTCTATAAATTTTAGAGGTAAGTCCCTTGTCAGATATGTCATTGCCAAATATTTTTTTTCCTAATCTGTAGTTTCTCTTTTGGAGAAGTCTTCTGATGTAAATAAGAATTTAGATTTTCAAAAGTCACAGTCATCTATTTTGTCTTCCCTTCTTTGTGCATTTTGGGTTATCCTTTACAGTCTATATATGCCATCAATTAGAGCCTGTAAGTTTGCTCCCATTTTATCTTTGATGCACTTTATAATTTTAGGTTTTACATTTAGGTCTTTAATCCATCTTGAGTTCATTTCATGCATGATATGAGGTATGGATCTTGTTTTATTTTTCTGCAAATGGATATCCAGTTTTGCCATCACCATTTGTGAAAGATGCTGTCTCTCCCCAATTTAATGGTTTGGGCACTTTGTTAAATATTAGCTGTGTATATAGAGAGATAGGTAGATCTATTTCTAGGTTCTCCATTCTGTTCTACTGGTGTATGTGTCTATTGGTATACCAATACTAGGATGTTTTGACTACTGGTGCTGTATAGTGTGTATTGAGACTGAGGAGTTTGAGACCTCCTATTTTGTTTTTCTTCTTCAGTAAAACCAAAAAGCCAAACTTACTGCCGTCATGTCGGATCTGACTCATAGCGACACCTCCTTGGGTTTCCAAGGCGGCATCACTACAGAAGTAGATTGCCCAACCTTCCTTCCAGGGAGTGGCTGGTGGATTTGAACCGCCAGCTTTCTGGTTAGCAGTCAAATGCTTTAGGCATTATACCACCTTTCTCTCCTTTCCATATAAGATTAGTGATTGGTTTTTCCATGTTCATGGAATTTGGATTGGGATTGCATTGAATATATAGAGTGCTTTGAGTAGTATTGACATTTTCACAATATATAGTTTTCCTATCCATGAAAACTTGTGAGTCTTTTATAGTTTCTTGTAGTAGTGTTTTGTACTTTTTTTTGTAGAGATCTTTTGTGTCCCTGGTAAGATTTATTCCTAAGTATTTTATCTTTTTGGTAGCTATTGTAGATGGTATTATTTTCCTTATTTCCTTTTCAGAGATCTCTGTTGATGTAGAGGAATCAATCTGATTTTGTATGTTGATCCTGTATCCTGCCATGTTGCTGAATCTTTTGATTTGTTCCAGTAGTTTTCTTACCAAGTCTCTTGGTTTTCTATGTACATGATCGTGCCATATGCAAATGGAGATAGTTTTACTTCTTCTTTGTCAATTTAGTTGCCTTTTATTTCTCTAAGTTGCCTTGTTGCTCTGGCTGGGACACTTAATATAATATTGAATAGGAATGGTGACAGAGGGCATCCTTTTCTGGTTATCATTTGCAAAGGGAATGCTTTTAGTCTCTCTCTACTGAGAATAATGTTGGCAGTTTTGCATATACACCCTTTTTTATGTCAAGAAATTTTCCTTCTATTCATATTTTGCTGAGAGTTTTTATCAGGAATGGGTGTTGCATTTTATCAAATGCTTTTTCCACATCAAATGACAATGATCATGTAATTCTTTTCCTTTATTTATGTGATGGATTATGTTGATTATTTTCCTGATGTTGAATCACTTTGCATCCCTAGTATGAATTACACTTGTCAATTGATCTGGTATATATAGATATATCAGTATTGGATACTATTGCCTGGGATTTTGTTAAAGATTTTTGCATCTATATTCATGAAGGATATTGAACTGTAGTTTTCCTTTTCAGTGGCATCTTTACCTGGTTTTGGAATCAGGTTTATTCTTGCCTTATAGAATGAATTTTGGAATATTCCATCATTTTCTATGTTCTGGAATAGTTTTAGTAGAATAGATGTCACCTTTTCTCTGTATGTTTGATAGAATTCTCCAGTGAAGCCATTTGGGCCAGGTCTTTTTTGTGTGTGGGAAATTTTTTATGACTTGCTCAATTTCTTCTTTTGCTATGGTCTTTCCTTATTGTTATGGGTCTGTTCAAGCTTTCTGTGCAGTCTGTGTAAGTTTAGGTAAGTCTTGTGTTTCTAGAAATTTGTCCATTTCTTCTAGGTTTTCAAATTTGTTGGAGTATAGTTCATCACAGTATTTTATTATTATCCTTTTAATTTTAGTTGGTTCTGCTTGATGTCACCCATTTCCTTTACTATTCATGTTATCTGTATCTTTTTTTCCTTTTCTTAGTTAAATTTTCTAGTGGTTAGTTAATGTTGTTAATCATTTCTAAGAACTAGCTTTTTAGTCTTGATTTTTTCTATTGTTTTTCTGTTTTCTGCTTCATATATTTCAGCTTTAATCTTTATTATTTCCTTTCTTTGGGAGATGGTAGGGTTCTTTTGTTGCTCTTTTTCTGATTGTTGGAATTGTAAGGTATTGATTTTGCACGTTTCTTTTTTATTTTTGATGTGTGTATTTATTGCTATTTTTAAGGCCAGGGCCTGAGGTAGGTGGGTGTAGGGCTCAGGGGCTGCTTTTCGCTTGGGGACAACTCTATTTTAAGGCCAGGACACAAGGTAGGTGGGCACAGGGCTCAAGGGCTGCTTTTTGCTTGGGGGTGTCTCTATTTTAAGGCTGATGCCTGATGTAGGTGGGCACAGGGCTTGGGGGCTGCTTTCACTTGGGGTGGCTCTATTTTAAGGCCAGGGCCTGAGGTAAGTGGGTGCAGAGGGGTTAGGAACAACTAAGGGAAATGAACTTGTCTTTCAGTTTGTTGTCCTATGGTGGCTTATGTGTTGCTGTGAGGCTGGTCGCTATGCCACCAGTGTTGCAAAGTATCAGTAGGATTACCCATGGTGGACAGGTTTCAGCAGAGTTTCTGGGCTAAGACAGACTCAGAAGAAATGAGGCCATCCACTTCTCAAACAATTGGTCAGAGGAAACCTTATGAATAGCAGTGAAACACTGTCTGATGTGTTACTGGAATATAATGAATATTATGAATAGCCTTGAAACATTGTCCAGTATAGTGCCAGAAAACAAGTCCATCCAGTAGGAAGGCACTCAAAATTTGACTGGGGAAGAGCTGACTCCTCAGAGTAGAGATGACCTTAAAGATACGGGGAGAGTAAAGCTTTCCAGATCTCCAATGGCTGAGGTGGAACGACTCAAAATGAGTAGAGACAGATGCAAACATCCATTAATAATTGGAACATAGAATGTATGAAGCATGACTGTAAGAAAATTGGAAGTTGTCCGAAATGAAATGGAACAAATAAAGATCCATTTTCTAGGCAGTAGTAAGCTGAAATGGACTGGTTTTGGCCATTTTGAATCAGAAAATCATATGATCTACTATGCCAGGAGTGACAAATTGAAGAGGAACAGTGTGGCATTCCTCATCACAAAAACTGTTTCAAGATCTGTCATGAAGTGCAATGCTGTCAGTGACAGGATAATATCCATATGCCTACAAGGAAGACCAGTTACTACTACTATTATTCAAATCAAAGATGAGGAAATTGAACCATTTTACCAACTTCTGCAGTCTGAAATTGATTGAATGTGCAATCAAGATGTGTTGATTATCACTGGTGACTGGAATGCAAAAGTTGGAAACAAAGAAGAGTTACCAGTAGTTGGAAAACATGGCCTTGGTGATAGAAATAATCCTGGAGATTGCATGGTAGAATTTTGCAAGACCAACAACATATTCACTGCAAATGCCTTCTTTTTTTTTTTTTTTTAAACAATGCAAATAATGGCTATACACATGGAATTCACCAGAAGGAATACACAGGAATCAGATCAACTACATCTGTGGAAAGAGGCGATGGAGAAGTTCAATATCTCCAGCCAAAACAAGGCCAGAAGCTGATTGTGGAACAGACCATCAACTGCTCATATGCATGTTCAAGTAGAAGTTGAAGACAATTAAAGCAAGTCCATGAGATCCAAAATGTGACCTTGATAATAACTCTCATAAATTTAGAGACCATTTAAAGAATAGATTTGATGCATTTGACACCAGTGACAGAAACCAGAGGAATTGTGGGATGACATCAAGAACACCATCCATGAAGAAAGCAAGAGGTCATAAAAAAGACAAGAAAGGAAGAAAACACCAAAATGGATGTCAGAAGGGATTCTAAAACTTGCCCTTGAATGGAGAGTAGCTAAAGCAAATGGAAAAAATGACAAGATAAAAGAGTTGAACAGAAGATTTCAAAGAGCAGCTTGAGCAGACAAAGCCAATTACTATAATGAAATGTGCAAAGATCTGGAATTAGAAAACCAAAAGGGAAGAATATGTTTGGCATTTCTCAAGCTGAAAGAACTGAGGAAAAAATTTAAGCCTTGAGTTGCAATATTTAAAGATTCTATGGGCAAAATATTGAGTGATGCAGGAAACATCAAAAGAAGATGGAGGGAATACACAGAGTCACTGTACCAAAAAGAATTGGTCAATGTTCATCCATTTCAGGAAGCAGCATATGCTCAAGAATCAATGGTATTGAAGGAAGATATCAAAGCTGAACTGAAGGAATTGGTGAAAACAAGGCTCCAGAAATTGACTGAATACACACTGAGATGTTTCAACAAATGGATGCCATGCTGGAGGTACTCACTTGGCTATGCCAGGAAATTTGAAAGAGAGTTACCTGACCAACTGACTGGAAGAGATACATATTTGTACCCATTCCAAAGAAAGGTGACCCCACAGAATGTGGAAATCATTGAACAGTGTCATTACTATCACATGCAAGTAAAATCTTACTGAAGATAATTCAAAAATGGTTGCAGCAGTGTATTGAAAGAGAGCTTCCAGAAATGCAAGCTGGATTCAGAAGAGGACATGGGATTCAGAAGGGATATCATAGCCGCTGTCAGATGGATCTTGACTCAAGGCAAAGAATACCAGAAATATGTTTACTTATGTTTTATTGACTATGCAAAAACATTTGATTGTGTATATCATAAAAAATTATGGATAACATTGAAAAGAATTGGAATTCCAGAACACTTGATTGTAGTCACGAGGAACCTGTATATAGACCAGGAGGCTGTTGTTTGAACAGAAGAAGGGGAATACTGCATGGCTTATAATCTATAAGGGAGTGCATCAAGGTTGTATCCTTCACCATACTTATTCAACTTGTATGCTCAGAACAAATAATCTGAGAAGCTGGATTATATGAAGAAGAACATGGAATCAGGATTGGAGGAAAACTCGTTAAGAACCTGCAATACTGTTCTGGCTCTGACAGAAATACACCACAAATGGGATGGCTTTAACAAACAGGAGATTATTCTCTTACAGTTTGGAAGATTTAAATCTGAGTTCAAAGTGCCAGGTTCTAGGGACTGAGTGAAATCCTCTCAACCTGGCTTCAGCTCTGCCTCCTGCTCCCAGCCTACTGAAGCTAGAGGCTTTTCTTCACTAAGACAGCAGCTGGCTGCTGATACTGACAAACCCAAGGTTGACAAGTAAAAAGGCACAGTCCCAATGTTAGCAAACAACATAGCAGGTCATAGATTCAGGTCAATTAAAAGTCCCAAGATCAGCAGAGCATGGCAGGTTGCTGAACAACAACTCAGCTACATGCAGGATTCAAGCATGCAATAAGCTAGAGACCATTCCCAAACCTGCTTCTTATGTACAGGAAGCAGACCACATCCCTAAAGCAGCTACTCAGCTGCTTGTGATAGATCCCACCATGGAATTGATTTCCAGTCTCATCATGGGGAATAGCTATCACCAGCTACCCAGCCACTTAACTAGGCCCAGCCAAGTTGATACACAACCTTATGTACCACAGATGTGCAGATGATAAAATTTTGCTGAAAGTGAAGATGACTTGAAGCACTTACTGATGAAGATTAAAGACTGCAGTCTGCAGAATGAATTACACCTCAATATAAAGAAAATAAAAATCCTCACAACTGGTCCAATAAACAACTTCATGATAAACAGAGAAAAGATTGAAGTTGTCAAGGGCTTCATATTACTTGGTTCTACAATCAATACCAATGGAAGCATCAGTCAAGACATCAGATGACATGTTGCATTGGGCAAATCTGCTGCAAAAGACCTCTTTCAAGTGCTGAAGAGCAAAGATATCTCCCTGAAGGCTAATGTGTGCCTAACCCAAGCTATGGTACTTTCAATTGCCTCATATGCATGTGAGTGCCAGACAATGAATAAGGAAGACTGAAGAAGAGTTGATGCTTTTGACTTGTGTTGTTGGAGAAGAATGCTAAGAGTACCATGTACTGCTAAAATGACTAACAAATCTGTCCTGGAGGAAGTGCAGCCACAATGCTCCTTGGAAGAGAAAATGGCCAGACTTCGTCATACCTATTTTGGTCATGTTGTCAGAAGGAACCATTCCCTGGAGAAGGATTTCATGCTTGGTAAAGTGGAGGGTCAATGAAGAAAGGGAAGGCCTTCAATGAGATGTATTGACACAGCGGCTGCAACAACAGGCTCAGGTATAGCAAGGATTGTGAGGCTGGCACAGGACTAGACATTGTTTCTTCTGCTGTGCATAGGGTCACTATGAGTCGGAAATGACTCGACGGCACCTAACAACAACAGCAACAACAACAACAACATCTACTGGTATAAATTTACTTCCAAGTACTGTTTTTCTGTGTCCCAAAAGGTTTTGGTATGTTGTGTTTTCATTTTCATTTGTTTCTAGCAATTTTTGTATTTTACCCTTTATTTCTTCTGCTACCCAGTGGTTCTTCAGCAATGTGTTATTCAGTTTCCATGTATTTGATTTTTGCCCCCTGGGATAAGCAATCTACTTCCGTAGTGATACAGCCTTGGAAAACTAAGGAGGGTTGCTATGAGTCAGATCCGATTCGATGGCTGTGAGTTTGGTTTTTGTCTTCCTATTATTGATTTCAAATTTTATAGTGTTGTGATCTGAGGGGTGCTTTGTAGCATTTTGATGTCTTCAGTTTTAGTGAGGTTTGTTTTGTGGCCTAACATATGGTCTGTTCTGAAGAATAATCTATGTGCCTTGGAAAATAATGTGTATTTTGTTTTTGTTGAGTTGAGTGAGCTTTATATGTTTATGAGGTTGAGTTGGTTGATTGTGTTGTTGAGATCTTTGTGTCTTTGTTGAGTATTTCTCTGGTTCTATCCTTCATCAAAAGTGGTGTGTTAAAGTTTCCTACTGCTAGTTTAGAATTGTCTATTTCTCTTTTCAATTCAGTTTATGTTTTCTTTATTTATCATTGGTGTATAGATATTTAATATGGTTATGTCCTCTTAGTCAGTTAATACTTTTATCATCATATAACGCCCTTGTTCTTTATGCTGGTTTTTGCCTTGAAGTCTATTTTATTAGAAATTAATATTGCCACTACTGAAAAATATTGCCACTCCTGTTCTTTTTTGATTGCCATTAGCTATACAT
>NW_006921995.1:1181911-1193413 GCF_000298275.1 Orycteropus afer afer | reverse complement strand
TTTTTTTTTTCACCCCTTGATTTTTAATTTATTTTTATCTTTGTGTCTAAGGTGGGTCTGTTGTAGGGAGCATATTGATGGGTCTTCTTTTCTTATCCAATCTACCATTGTCTTTCTCTTGACTGGTGCATTTTATTCATTTATATTCAATGTAATTAATAATAGGTATGAATTTACCACTGTCATTCATTTGTGTTTTTTGTTGTGGTGTTGATCATTTCTTTGTTATGAATATTTTTCTGTCCTGAGTCCATTTTGTCATCACTGACAGGACTGTACTTCTAGTATGTACTTCAGGATAGATCTTGAAATGTTCATTTTAACAATGACTGCAACCCATTCCCCTTTAATTTGTCGTATCCAGCATAGTAGACCATATGATTATCTGATTCAAAATGGCCAAAAACAGTCTATTTTAGGTAATTATTGCCAAGGATATCTATCTAAAGGCATTCCATTTCATTTTTTACAACTTAAAACTTTTCTAGATTCATACTTCATATATTTCATGTTCCAATTATTAATGAATGTTTGCAGCTGTTTCTTCTCATTTTGAATTGTGCTACATCAGCAAATGAGGTCCCAAAAGCTTTACTCCATCTATGTCATTAAGGTCCACTTCACTTTGGGAAAGCAGCTCTTCCTTAATCATATTCTAAGTGCCTTCCAACCTGAACGGTGTGGTTTATCTTTGGGCACTGTATCAGAGAATGTTCTGCAGCTATTTGTAAGATTTTCACTAGTAATTTATTATTATTTTTTTATTGTGATTGAGTGAAAGTTTACAGAACAAATTAGTTTTCCATTCAACAGTTCATACACATTTTTTTTCATGACACTGCAATTGCCACAATATAACAGCTCTCTTACCACTTCTTCCTTGCATTATTTTCTTTATTTTTTAATTTTTATTGTGATTTGGGTGAAGTTTACAGAGCAAATTCATTTTCCTTACAGCAGTTCATACACATTTTGTCTCATGACATTGACTGCAATTCCCCACAATGTAATAAGTCTCTTCCGACTTCCTCACCATAGTTACCTTTCCTCTGTGTCCTTCTCTTCCATGCACTCCAGCCCCTTGAGCTATCTCCCTGTGCAAACATTGCCTTTCTGTTCTCCCATGATTGATTACTTCAAGGAATGTATCTACCTGATGTAAATGTTCATGCCATATGCCTATCTATTGTTTGGCTGGAAGCCACAAGAGTGAGTTCAATTCCAGACCTAAAGTATGGCTAGGGGCCATAGTCTCAGGGGTCTCACTAGGCTATATCAGACCAGTAAGCCTGGTCTTTTTTTATGATTTTGAGTTTTGTTCTACATTATTCTCTGACTCTATCCAGGATCTCCTGCACCCATCCTCCTCTGATTGGTTGACAGTGGTAGCTGAGCACCATCTAGTTTTTCTGGTTTCACGGTCATATAAGCTGAGGATCATATGTTCTACCAGTCCCTTGGACTAATTGTCTTCATGTGTCTTTTGGTTTTCCTTGTTCCTCTTTGCTCTGGATGAGGAGAGATCCATCATTGCATACAGATGGCCTCAAATAAAAAAAAAATAAACTGTTGATCTGCTTATCCTATATTCTACAACTTAGTGTTGCAGCATGGCATTGGGACTGAAGAAGGTCCAGGATCACATAGAGGGGTGCTTTTCAGAAACTTTAATGGATAAGAAGTAGGTTTAACAGTGCTTTAGACTTCTGGGTTTGTATTTGGATGAATATATGTATTTTGGCTCAAGATAAGTGATCTGACAGATTGAGAGGCAACATAACACAGGCACTAGGTCCATGTTCATTCCTTGCCTGGCAGGACATGCTACTGCCCTCTGTAGTATAGGAACTCTCATGGCATGTGGTCCTATGTTGAGTGCCTTGGATTTCTTTCAGTACTGCTGGGTATAAAAATTAGCTGGTTGTTGGCACTGAGTAAAATTCATAAGCTCCACAGGATCTACAGAGTTGCCTTGCTTTCAGTTAGAGGATGCCCTAAGGTAGGACCATCTCCTAGATCCTGATAATGGATCTTTTTGGACATAGCAGCAACATTCCAGGACTTAAAATTTTATAATTAACTTTGGAAAAACAGATTTCATGAGTACTTATGTTTAAGAATAGACTCTCAGTATGTATTTAATTGGGTTTCCTAATCTCATTTATAGGATATGCCCCAACCCAAATAAAGGGGGGAAACTGTGTTTCCTTACTGCATTTACATTTATGGGAGTAGTTAGGTTTCCCCAGAACAATTGTATAGATGCAAGTTAAGATGGATATCCAAGCATTAGAAATCACATCAGTTGGGTCTAGGACAATGATCTCAGACTGTGACATGCCTAAGTGACACTTCAGTTGGATAAGAGACCACTGAGAACATACAACTGGAGATTATAGCCTGCGCAACATCTCTTTCTTTTTTCTCCTATATTCTTTTAACCCTAATGTGCTCATATTGGTAGCCTAGTATACTTTCAATACCAATAAACTCAGAATCTAAGAACTGTCTTTGTTCATACATTACAAATTTCACTTCACCCTCATGATTACAGCTAAAGAGCCAGAATTCTTTTCAGGAGTTAGGGTGTACACTTTAATGGACTACTTTAATAAAAACTTGGGATAGGAATTTATTTGACATGCAAGCCACTTCATTGAAGCACCAGTGCAAATTGTAAACATTGCATTGGAAATTGGCTTCACACTAACGGGGCTGAGGTTACTGGAAGACTTAGGGAGAAAAGGAACCAATCCTCTGAACAAGGGAGAAAACATGACAAATGGAAGGTTTAAAAGAGGATGGTAGTTTCTAGAGAAAAGAATGAAGTTTCATTTTCTACAGCAACTTCTGAGAGAGTTCTCCATGTCTCCTTTTACAGCATGGGTGAAGAGGCATAGCTGCTGTCATGCTAGTGGCTTCTCAGAAGGCAATGAAGAAAGCATAGTGTACAGTAAGCAGAGATTTGGGGCCAGGAAAAATAAAGCTGAACAGTAATGATTCCACTGTGTTAAGAGGAAATTTCTAGCTGCTTCCAAGTTTAATACTAGGAGTGGTGTTCGAAATGCTAAGCAAAAGAATGTAAAAGTTGAACATAGTGCAAGATGTTGTAGGATCCCTCAAGAGAGGGAATTATATTGCCCTAGCAGAATGGATTTTATATATTGAAGTTTCCAGGCATTTTCAATTTTCAGGAAAAGATCACACACTTAGGTTTGGTATTTGGTTTCACTGCACTATATGTTTTATCAGATAAACAGCCTGTAAATTCATTCTTTGAGACTTTGGTCTGTATATCAGATTTCATCAAGATTTCTGAGAAAACGATCTCCAGAACATTTTATTAAACTATTTATTTGTTGCTATCTGTAAAGTTTTAATGGATTATGATGGTATGAAAATGGAAAAGAGGACATTTTTCCTTTCCACTAAAACATCTTCGCACAAAATATACTCTCAAAAATAATGAGTATTATCTTGCTGCTTTTCCCTTTATCTACCCTCTACAGCTACCAGAGCAGGTAAAGTATTCTAAGGATTCCATGCCTCAAAAAACTATTCAGTCTACTTTGTTTTAATCATACATGGGTTGTAGGATTATAACAACGAGCAGTTCATATTAGGAGAGACTTCTTGAATTGGAAGAGAGGCCACTACCGTGTTATGCCCTGAATTATTATTACTGATGTCAGGTGCTGTTGAGTTGGCAAGGACTCATAGCAACCCTATCTATGTACAACAGAATGAAACACGACCCAGTCCTGCACCAGCCTCACAATCCTTGCTATACCTGAGCCCATCATTGCAGCCACTGTGTCAATCCATCTCATTGAGGGTCTTCCTCTTTTTTACTGACCCTTCACTTTACCAAGCATGATATTCTCCAGGGAATGGTTCCTTCTGACAGCATGACCAAAATAGGTGAGATGAAGTATGGCTATTCTCTCTTCCAAGGAGCATTATGGCTGTACTTCTTCTAGGACAGTTTTATTTGTTCTGGCAGTCCACAGTATTTTCAGTATTCCTTGCCAGCACCACAACTCAAAAACATCAACTCTTCTTCTGTCTTCCTTATTCATTGTCCAACTTTCATATGCAAATTAGGCAACTGAAAATACCATGGCTTGAGTTAAGGCACCTTAGTCTTCAAAGAGACATCTTTGAACTCCAGAACTTGAAAAAGGTCTTTTGCAGCAGATTTTCCCAACACATCATCTGATTTCTTGACTGCTGCTTCCATTGGTGTTGATTGTAGATCCAAGTAACATGAAATCTTTGACAATGTCAGTCTTTTTTCCATTTATCATGATATTGCTTACTGATCAGTTGTGAGGCTTTTCATTTTCTTTATGTTGAGGTGTAATCCATACTGCAGAGTGTAGTCTTTAATCTTCATCAGTAAGTGCTTCAAGTCATCTTCACTTTCACCAAGCAAGGTTGTTTTGTTTGCAAAATCACAGGTTGTTAATGATTCTCCCTCCAATCCTGATGGCATGTTCTTCTTCATTTAGCCCAGCTTCTTGGACTATTTGCTTAGTATACAGACTGATAAGTATGGTGAAAGGATACCACCCTGACCCACTTCCTTCTTGATTTTAAACCAGGCAGTACACCCTTGTTCTGTTTGAATGACAGCCTTGTGGTCTAGTACAGGTTCCTCAAGAGTACAATGAAGTGTTTTGGAATTCCTATTCTTCTCAATGTTATCCATAATTTGTTATGATCCACACAATCAAATGCTTTTGCATAGTCAACAAAACATAAGTAAGCATCTTTCTGGTATACTTTGCTTTCAGCCAAGATCCATCTGATATCAGCAATGATAACCCTTGTTCCACGTCCTGTTCTGAATCCAGCTTGCATTTTTGGAAGTGCCCTGTCAATATACTGCTGCAACCATTTTAAAATTATCTTCAGTAAGATTTTACTTGCATATGATATTCAAGATATTGTTCAATAATTGCCACATTCTGTTGGATCACCTTTCTTTGAAATGGATACAAATATGGGTCTCTTCCAGTCAGTTGGCCAAGTAGCTGCCTTAATATTTTGGCATAGATGAGAAAGTGTCTCCAGTGCAGAATCCATTTGTTGGAACATCTCAGTGAGTATTCTATCAATTCCTGGAGCCTTGTTTTTTGCCAATTCCTTCAATGTAGCTTCAACTTCTTCCTTTAGTACCATTGGTCCTTGATCATATGCCACCTCCTGACACAGAGGAACATCGACCAATTCTTTTTGGTACAGTGACTCTGTGTATTCCTTCCATTTTCTTTTGATGTTTCCTACATTACTCAATATATTGTCCATAGAGTCTTTCAATATTGCAACTCAAGGCTTGAATTTTTTCTTCAGTTCTTTCAGCCTGAGAAATGCCAAGCGTGTTCTTCCAGTTTGGTTTTCTAACCCTAGGTCTTTGCGCATTTCATTAAAATAACTGACTTAATGATTCAGGTCATATTTTCTGTCTTATGGAGTTGTAACTGTCTTCAGCTTCAACATGAACTTGCATATGAGCAATTGATGGTGTGTTCCACAGTCAGCTCCTGGCCTTGTTTTGGCTGAAGATATTGAGCTTCTCCATCCCCTTTTTGCACAGATGTAGTGGATCTGATTCCAGAAAAGAATATGGTACTGGGAGAGTGGGGTGCTGCTCTGACAGGCACCTAAAATGTGGAAACAGGAGTGGAATGTGTCCTTTACCTGAGAGCCTGGCAGAGAGACCCTGGCATACAGCATGAGAAACAGCAGGAGTAGAGCAGAGAGACCAGCATGAGAGATGGAAGTAGCAGAGCCCAGAGACCAACATGAAACAGTAACAGGCTTACCAGTCCACAGAGGAGAAAGCTGTGTGCCATTGGGTAGGTGGCTTCCTGGTGGGGTGGGTTGCCTTTGGGCATTAATTGATAGAAGAGACTGGCATGAAATGGCATGTTGGTCGGCCAATGGAGCAAGAAAGCTGAATGCTTTTGGGGCAGGAAGATTTCCTGCAGAGTGGGTTGCCCTTGGGCATTAATCGGCAGAAGCGGAGAGACCAACGAAATGGGAAGCAGAGCTGCCTCAGCCTGAAAGGATAGGACCACGGCCTTTGAGGATGGAACCACCACAGCACTCTAGGTTTCAAAGGGTCAGACCTTCACCAACTTGGTTCTGGAGTGTGGGGCTTCTCATTCATGTGAGCCAGTGGATTGAAGCCACAGCTGCTGCACCAGAGTGAGGGGGCAGGGCTGCCATGCCCAAGAGGTAGAGGAATGGGGCCCACCAAGACAACGGGATGAAGTTCCCACTTACAGGAACTAGGGGACTGGAGCCACCCAGTGAGAGAGATCTGTACAGGTGCCAATTTGACAAGGGGTGGAATTGAAATAGTTAAGTTTGTGTGTCAAGTTGGCTAGACCTGGTTGAGTGGCTGGGCAGCTGGACATAGTTTTTCCCCATGGTGATAATAGTAATCAACTCCATGGTGGAATGTACTGGAGCAGCTGAGTAGCTGCCTTTGGGATTTGATCTGTTTCCCATATATAAGAAGTGGCTTTGGGAATGGTCTATGGCACGTTTGAACCTTGAATGTAGCTGTGTCCTTGTTCAGCAGTCTGCCATGCTCTGCCACGCTTGGGACTTTCAATGGACTTGAATTAATGGCCTGCCATGTGGTTTGGTAACACTGGGGCTGTGCCTGTTTACTTGTCAATCTTGAGTTTGTCAGTCTCAGCAGCCAGCAGGTGTCTGAGTGAAGAAAAGCCTCTAGCTCCAATAGGCCAGGAGCAGGAGGCACAGCTGAAGCTCAAGGTTGAGGGGCTTTCACCCAGCCCCTAAAGTCTAGCACTTTGAACTCAGACTTAAAGCCTCCAAATTGTAAGAATAAACTCCTGTTTGTTCAAGCCATCCCATTTGTGGTATAATCTTGTCAGAGCAGAACTGTTGTTGTTGTTATGTGCCATCAAGTTGGACCTGAGTCATAGCATCCCCTCCTTGGGTTTCAGAGGTGGTATCACTATGGAAGTAGATTGCCCAACCTCCCTTTCGAGGAGCGGCTGGTGGGTTTGAACTGCAAGCCTTCTGGTTAGCAGTCAAGTGGTAACTAGACTACAATGTGTTCCATTTGGTGATTTGCTTGTCTGATTCAAAATGGCCAAAACCAATCCACTTCAGCTCACTAACCCAAGGAGGGGTTGCTATGAGTCAAGTCCGACTCAACAGCACATAGCAACAACAACAACAACAATGCCTAGGATATTGATCTTTATGTGTTCCATTTCATTTTTGACAACTTCCAGTTTTCCTACTTTCATACCTCATACATTCCATGTTCCTATTATTAATGGATATTTAGAGCTGTTTCTTCCCTTTTTTTTTTTTTTGTCCTTTCTTCCCAGGCACCACTGCCCCGCAGAGCTGTCTCCCTGTGCGTACGCAGCTCTTCTAGTCTCTCATGATTGGTCTCTCCAAGGAGTGTATCTACCTATTGTAAATGTTCAGTTTCTATGCCTGTCTTTTGTTTGGCTGAAAGCCACAGGAGTGGGTTCAATTCCAGACCTAAAGGGTATCTAGGGGCCATAGTCTCTGTGGTTCCACCAGGCTCTATCAGGCCAGCAAACCTGGTCCTTTTTTTTTTTTTTTAATTATTTTGAGTTTTGTTTCACCTTGTTCTCCTGTTCTATGCAGGATCTCCTACAGAGATCCCTCTCTGAGTGGTTGACAGTGGTAGCTGGGTACCATCTAGTTCTTCTAGTCTCATAGCCATATAGGCTGAGAATTGCATGGTGTACAAGTGGCTTGGAATAATTGTTTCCATGTGTCTTTGATTTTCTTCATTCTTCTTTGTTGTGGATGAGGAGAGACTCATGGTTGCATCTACATGGCTGCTTGCAAGCTTTTAACATCCCAGTTGTTACTCACCAAAGTAGGATGTGGAACAATGTTTTGTGTAGTATGTTATGCCAATTGAGCCTGATGTCCCCTGCGACTATGGTTCTGAGCCCACAAGTCCAACTACTTGTTCCCTCTGGGTAGTTGGCTGTGGCCAAGAAGTGACCACAACCTTGCCCTTGTCAGCTATACTATATACCTGGGAATTCTTACAGAACATGCAAATACACTTGTAGAAACATTGTCAGCCAACCCTATACATGGTCTTGGGCACATGCCTCTCTGCGTGGACATACTTAATAGTTCAGCCTGTCCACCTATCTATCAGCCTGTATATCAATGTTTGCCTTCACTGACAATGCAGTACTGTACGTGCAAAGGGGTTCATCTTTGCTGTCTGTACCTCCCACTCACCTCTCTATCTCTTCCTTTCCTCAATGCCACCATGGTGATTACTCAAATTTGGTATGTTACCCTTCTCTTCACCCAAATCAATACTTGTCTCTACCTATCTAACAGTGTTCTCTTCCCTCCCATTCCTGGTAACTAACAAAGAAAATTTCCTTCCATATATAAACCTTTCCTTGACTTTTCATAATAATGGACTAATACAATACTTGTACTGTGGTTGATTAATTTCACTCAGCATAATGTCCTCCAAGTTCATCCACATTATGCAGTGTTTTGCAGATTCTACATTTTTCTTTAGAGTTGCATAGTATTCCATTGTGTGTATGTACCATAGTTTGGTTATCCATTCTTCTGTTGATGGGCACCTTGGTTGTTTCCATCTTTTGGCTATTGTAAATAGTGCTGCAATAAACATGGGTGAGAATATATCTGTTCTTATCCTGGCTCTCACTTCTTTAGGACATATGCTTATTAATGGAATGGCTGGGTCAAATGGTATTTCTAATTCCAACTTTTTAAGAAATCGCCATACTGGTTTCACAGTGGTTATATCATTTGATAGTCCCACCAGCAGTGTATGTGAGTCCCAATCTCTCCACATCCTTGCCAGCATTTGTTATTTTCTGTCTTGTTGAACTTTCCTACTAATGCTGGGGCAAGAAGGTATCTGGTTGTTGTTTTGATTTGCATCTTTCTGACAGCTAATGATCATGAACATTTCTTCATATGCTTGTTGGCCACCTGAATATTCTCTTTGGTGAAGTTTCTATTCATGTCCTCTGCCCATTTTTTAATTGGATTGTTTGAGTTTTTGTTGTTGAGGTGCTGGAGGATTCTGTAAATTCTAGAGATAAGTCCCTTGTCAGATATGTCATTGCTGAATATTTTTTCCTAATCTGTAGGTTCTCTTTTGACTCTTTTGGAGAAGTGTTTGGAAGCATATAAAAATTTAATTTTTAGAAGGTCCCATTCATCTAGTTTCTCTTCTGCTTTTTGTGCATTTTGGGTTATGCTTGACAGTCTATTTATGCCATATATTAGGGCTTCTAAATTTGCCCCTAGTTTCTCCTTGAGGAACTTTATAGTTTTAGGTTGTTTCTTCCTATTTTGAGTCATGCCGCATTAGCAAACGGAAGTCCTGCAAGCTGTACTCCATTCACGTCACTAAGGTCGACTCTACTTTGAGGAGGCAGCTCTTCTCCAGTAGTCTTCTGAGTGCCTTCTGACCTGAGGGGCTCATCTTCCAGCAATATATCAGACACTGTTTCAAATCTTTTCATATTGTTTTCCAATAATATATGAGACAGTATTTCACTGCTATTCATAAGGTTTCACTGGCCAATACTTTGAGAAATGCATGTTGTTGTTGTTGTTATGTGCCGTCGAGTCAGACCTGACTCATAGTGGCCCCTCCTTGGGTTTCTACTTCTATGGAAGTAGATTGCCCTATCTTCCTTCTGAGGAGTGGCTGGTGGGTTTGAACCGCCAGCCTTCTGGTTAGCAGTCAAGTGCCTTAGCCACTACATAGCCCCTTCCTTTTCCCAAATCTGTCTTAGTCTGGAAGCTCCTCTGAAACCTGTCTATCCTGAGTGACCCTGATGATATTTGAAATACTGGTGTCATAGCCTCAAACCTCACTGCAACATGCAAGCTTGTGCAGTATGACAAACTCACAGACGAGTGGTGGATGCCCTGAATTACATTCACAATATTATGCCCTGAAAAAACTTGAGGATAGGTCACTGAGCTCCTTTTCAAGTAGGCATGTCTTGTAGGCTATTAGCTCTCTCTTCCTCTCTCATATCTACCCAGACTATATAAAAGACTCCTCATAATTTAATAAGAAAACGACAAGCAACCCAATCAAAAATGAGCAAAGGATTTGACTAGACATTACATCAAAGATGATATACAAATAGCCAACAAACACATGAAAAGATGTTCAACATCATTAATAATTAGGGAGATTCAAATCAAAACTATAGTGAATTACCACCTCACCCCCAAATGTTATGGCTGTGATAGGAAAACAAAAAAAAAAAAAAAAAGGAAAATAACAGGCCTTGGAGAGAATGCAGGGAAACTGGAATCCTCTTCCATTTCTTGTGGGATTATAATATGGTACAGCCACTGTGGTAAATAGTTTGGCAGTTCCTAAAAATGGTAAACATAGGACTACCATTTGACCCAGTAATACCAATTCTAGGTATATACCCCAAAACATTAAAAGCAGGAATGCCATCAGAAAACTATACATGAATGTCCACTGCAGCACTATTCACAATAGCCAAAAGGTGGAAACAACCTAAACGTCCATCAACAGATGAATGGACAAACAAAATATGGGATATCCATAGAATATATTATTCAGCCATGAAGAGAAATGAAATCCTGATACATGCTACACCATGGATAGACTTTGAAAATATTATATTGAGTGAAATAATTTAGTCACAAAAGGACAAATATTTCATGATTCTACTCTTAGGAAATAGGCAAAAGTCCAGAGACCAAAACTTGTTAATGGTTACCAGGGGTGGGAGGGAAGGAGAGGGGAGAGTTATTGCTTAGGGGGACTGAGTTTCTGTTAAATTTGGGTGATAATTTGGAAAATTATAGTGATAATAGTTGTACAACATGATAAAGATGATCAATGTCACTAAATTGTATATGTAAAAATTGTTGAATTGACAACTGTTTTGTTATATATGCATTTTACCACAATTATTAAAAAAGTAATACCTTCCATGAAGAAGATACATAAATATTGAAAAGGGTGCCCTTTAATGAATAGAAAAGTAGGAAGGGCAGTTGAGGTTTATTTTAATTTTTCAAGGATAGGGCTTTTTGAAAAAAAAATATTTTTATTGCTGTTATTGATAATATATACAGCAGATCATACACCAATTTGACAATTTCTACATGTACAATTCAGTGACATTGAGTTTTTTGTATAAGCCTTTTGTACTATTTAGCTTTTAATTATTTGTAATCATATACACACAAGATCACATAGAATACACTATCTACTGCCCTCAAGTTGATTCTGAGCCATAGCGACCCTATAGAACAGAGAACTGCCTCCTAGGGTTTCCAAGTCTTTAAATCTTTACAAAAATGGCCTACTTCATCTTTTTCCTGTGGAGGACTGGTGGATTTGAACCACCAATCTTTTGTTTAGTAGACAAATGCCTTAACCACTGTGCCAATCAAGCTCCTCAG
>NW_006921995.1:1178090-1181811 GCF_000298275.1 Orycteropus afer afer | reverse complement strand
TATTAGGGGAAGAACCTGGGAAAGAAAAATGGGGGAGGAGCTGGGATGGTCTGAGAGAACCATTCAACTGCAATGCAAGTTGGACCCTGAGCAAGACAGAGAGGAAAGGAGGGAAGGAGAGAGAGTTGAAGGAGGGAAGGAGCTAGGATGGTGAGTGAGTAGAAACACCTTAGATTACAGTGCACTTCTAAGGAAAAGGAAAAGACTGCGGGGCCATTGGGAATCCTCAAGCCAAAGTGAGCCATCAGAGGATTTTAAATATCTCTGAGGAACAGGCTGCTTTAGGATCCCTGCTTCACTAGTACTTTACTGGGAGCAGCCCATGGAAAGCAGGGTTTCTACAAATGCAGCAATGGACTTCAGAATGCAGCAATTAAAGCTTTTAGTTATACTCCCTGCTATAGGAGATATGCTGGTAGCATAATGCCTAAGGCACTTGACTGCTAACCAGAAGGCTGGCGGTTCAAACCCATCAGCCACTCCTCGGAAGGAAGGTTGGGCAATCTACTTCCATAGTGATACTGCCTCGGAAACCCAAGGAGGGGTAGCTGCATCAGGGCCAACTCGATGGCACATAACAACAACAACGTAGGAGATATGAGAAGTACATTCTAATGATTGTCACAGCCACAATCCTTATACTAAAAATAAGATTTAATGTCATTAATTGAAATAAAAATTTGAAAATAAATTAGCATATTATCAAACAATTATTTTCTGTGCCTGAGTATTCTCATCTGCAAAGAGGGGATAATGATAGTATTGGTCTCACAGGGGTTTTGTGAGAGTAAATTAGTATCTCTATCTCTGTATCTTTTAAATCTCATAGGCTGTCAATAGAAATACAATATAATATTATCTAACACAGTAGACAATGCTAGTTTTATCTCATGTCAAATTCTTCTATCATTCTGGACATAAGGAACCCTGCATTTCTTAGCTCACTTATGTAGAAGAGCTATGCAACTAGATCTAATGAATGAAATGAACAGAAGCAATGCATATCACTTTCAGACAGAGGAAGGGAAAGCCCATTCATAATTTTTGTCTTCCTTCCCTTAATGTTCATGGAGGAAGGCTTCAAATTCAAATGAAAGAAGCAATCTGGATCACTGGAAATTACAGATAAAGGCTGTTGCCCTAGTGCAATTCTTGGTCCTACAGTGAACTTTGCATGAAGGAAGAAATAGGCTTTTGTCTGACATTTTATTTTCCTTTCTTTTTTTTTAAAGTAACTTAACCTAGAATCCCATCACTCACCAGTCAGTTTGTCCTACTGTTGTGACAGTGGGCTGGAGGCTATACCAGTATTTCAGATACTAGCAGGGACATACATGGTAGAAGGTTTCAGCAGAGCTTTGAGACTAAAACATACTTGGAAGAAGGATGAGGCCATTCACTTTTCAAAGAATTGGCCAGTGAAAACATAATGACTAGCAGTGAAATATTTTCTGACAAATTACTGGGAAACTTTATGAATAACACTAAAACATTGTCTGATATAGTGTGGGAAGATGAGCCCCCCAAGATGAAAGGCACTCAAAACATGATTGGGGAAGGGCTGTTTCTTCAAAGAGTCTACTTTGTTGACAAGGATGGAATAAAACTTTCAGGACCTCCATTTGCTGATGTGGCATGACCTAAAATGGGAAGAAACAGCTGCAAACATTCATTAACAATTAAAAATGGAATGTATGAAGTATGTATGCAGGAAAATTGTAAGTTGTCAAAAATGAAATGGAACATATAAAGATCATAACGTAGGCATTATTGAGCAGAAGTGGACTTGTTTTGGCCATTTTGAATCATATAATCATATGATCTACTATGGTGGGAATGACAAATTGAAGAGGAAAGGCATCCTATTCATTGTCACAAAGAATGTTTCAAGATCTTTTCTGAAGTACAATGCTGTCAGTGATAGGATAATATCCATATAGCTACAAGAAAGACAGGTTAATACTACTATTATTCAAATTTACAAATCAACCACTAAAGCCAAAGATGAAGAAATTGAAGATTTTTACCAACTTCTGCAGTCTGAAATTGACCAAACATGCAGTCAAGGTGTATTTATTATTAGTGGTGATAGGAATACAAAAGTTAGAAAGAAGAATCACTTGTTGTTGTTGTTGTTAGGTGCCATGGAGTCATTTCCAACTCATAGTGACCCTATACACAGCAGAACGAAACACTGCCCAATCCCATGCCAGCACCATGATCCTTGCTATACTTGAGCACATCATCGCAGCCACTGTGGCAGTCCATCTTATTGAGGGCCTTCCCCTCTTTCGTCCACTCTCCCCCTTACCAAGCATGACATCCTTCTCCAGGAAATGGTCCCTTCTGATAACATGACCAAAGTAGGTGAGACAAAGCCTGACCATTTTCGCTTCCAAGGAGCATTTAGGCTGCACTTTCTCTAGGACAGATCTATTGGTTCTTTTAGCAGTCCATGGTATGTTCAGCATTCTTCATCAGTGTCACAACTCAAAAGCATCAATTCTTCTTCAGTCTTCCTTATTCATTGTACAGCTCTCATATGCATACGAGGTGCTTGAAAATATCATGGCTTGTGTCAGGTGTACCATAGTCCTCAATGAGACATCTTTGCTCCTGAGCACTTGAAAGAGATCCTTTGCAGCTGAGTTGCCCAGTGCTGTACATTGTCTAATGTCTTGACTGCTGCTTTCATTGGCGTCGATTGTAGAAACAAGCAATGTTAAGTCTTTGACAACTTCACTCTTTTCTCTATTCATCATGATACTCCTTATAGGTCCAGTTATGAGGATTTTTGTTTCTTTATATTGAGAAGTAATCCATACTGCAGACTGTATTCTTCAATCTTCATCAGTAAGTACTTCAAGTCATCCCCACTTTCACCAAGAAAGTTGTGTCATCAGCATATCGCAGGTTGTTAATGATTCCTTCTTCAATCTTTTTTTTGATTGTGATTTGGATGAAGATTTACAGAGCAAATTCACTTTCCACACAGCAGTTCACATACACTTTGTCTCATGACATTGACCACAGTTTACCACAATGCAACAGTTCCCCTCCCACTTCCTCCCCATAGTTACCTCTTCCCTGTGTCCATCCCTCCATGCACTTCTGCCTCCTGAGCTGTCTCCCTGTGCATAAGCAGCTGTTCTTTCTCCCATGATTGTTCTCTCCAAGAGTGTATCTACCTCAGGTAAATGTTCAACTCATATGCCTGTCTTCTGTTTGGCTGGAAACCCACAGGTGTGGGTTCAATTCCAGACCTGAAGGGCAGCTAGGGGCCATAGTCTCAGTGGTTCCACCAGGCTCTATCGCACCAGCAAATGGTCTCCCCTCCTTTTTTTTTTTCTCCAAATGATTTTGAGTTTTGTTCCACATTGTTCTCCCTCTCTATCCAGGATCTCCTACATAGATCCCCTTCTAAGTGGTTGATAGTGGTAGCCAGGCACCATCTAGTTCTTCTGGTCTCATAGTTGTATACGCTGCAGATCGGGTGGTGTACCAGTCACTAGGACTAATTGTTTCCATGACTTTTTGGTTTTCTTCATTCTTCTTTGCTCTGGATGAGGACAGACCTATCGTTGCATCTAGATGGCAGCTTGCAAGCTTTTAAGATCCCAGTCGCTACTTGCCAAAGTAGGAGGTGGAACAATGTTTTGTGTAGTATGTTATGCCAATTGAGCTTGATGTCCCCTGTGACTCTGGTCCTGAGCCCACAGGT
>NW_006921995.1:1166627-1171580 GCF_000298275.1 Orycteropus afer afer | reverse complement strand
TGGTGATTTTCTTTTGGGGTCTATCCTGTTTGGGGTTCATTGGACTTCCTGAATGGATATATTCTCATCTTTCATCATATCAGGGAAGTTCTCTTCCAACAAATCTTGGACAATTTCCTCAGTGGTTTTATTCTCTTCCTGTTCTGGAATTGCAATGACATGTAAGTTATTCCTTTTGATCATATCCCACATGAATCTTAGGCATCTTCATTTTTTTTTTTTTTCTATTTTTTTTCCTGATTGTTCCCTTTCTAAAGAAATATTCAGGTATTTGTCTTCAATCTCGTTAATTCTGTCTTCCATTGCGTCCATTCTACTCCTTTGCCCTTCCAATGTGTTATCTATTTCTGACGATTTATTATTAATCTTCTGGATTTCTAGCTGTAGATTTAGAATCCTTTCTAATTTTTCATTTATTTTGTCATTTCATTCTTGTATTTTCTTCCAAAATTCTTGTAGGGTTTTTTCTGTGTTTTCTTTGGTTTGTCTCTCAATCCTTTGAAGATACCTAAATATAATTCTTTTGAATTCCTTATTAGAAAGTTCCAATGCTGCTTCTTCCTCAGGGATGTGTTCTGGATCTGTATCCTGCTCCCTTGTTTCTACCACTTTATCTTTTTTTGTGTGTGGTCTGTGATGATCTGTTGTCTCTGAGACATCCTGGCATTATTGCATTTAGATCCCTGTTAACTGTTTGTGAAGAGCAACCAAGGATGATTCAGGTTCTTCTTGGTGATATTTTATTATTGGTCCTTTGGTGGAAAAGGAGGTGGTGGCTCTCGCTCAGTAAGTGACGTTGCAGGATTTGTAGGTTTAGTTGTGTCTTATGGGGACTGTTCCTGTCTCCCACTCAGTTAGACAAAATTTACAATAGAATAATCATCAAAAAAACTAAAAGGACATGGACAAAAACACCGTGTAGACACACAGGAACAGAAACCAATAAAATAAAAAAGGGAAAAAGAAGAAGAGAAAAGCAAGAAAACCTGCAATATCTGGGGATAGGGCAGTAAAAGACAAAAGGTAGAGAAGGAGAATAATGAAGCAAAAAATGGGAAAAATGAAAAAATAAAACAGGGAAGGGGTTAACCACGAGAAAAAAAGGAAGAAAAAAGAATTGCAACCAGGGACTGGGAAAAGAAAAAATGGTGAAAACTATGACCTGGAAGCAGAAGAATGAAGACTAATGAATAATAGTAAAAAGGACAAAAGTATTAATAATTATAATAGTTGTTTTAAAACAGACAAAAACAAGCAAACTAAAAATCAGAAAATAGAGAGAAAATAAATAAATAAAAGAAAAATAAATAAATAAATCAGGGGAAGGCAGGGCAGGGCACACAGACTGTGATGGAGTTCCTGTGGGCCCAATAAGTGGGTGGGAGTGGGGGATGGCTGCATGTCCTTTCACCAAGTGGATGTGAGGTATAAGAGTAACAAAGGGAATGTCGCACCTTTTCAGTCGCCCAGATCCGGAGTGTCCTTGGGGTTACTGGCAAGCAGGAACTATTCTTAAACCCCTGGAATCTGGGAGAGCATTATCTCTTTAAATATCCAAAATGGTCAAGCTGCTTGTAAACATTCAAAATGGCTGCACCCTCTGGACAGGCAAAAGTCCACAGCTCAGCCCGCCTTCCTCTTCGCTGCTGCTTGGCCTTTTATTCCCCAGCCACCAGAACAGTCCTCCATGCAATCCCTGGCTAGCAGGGCTGATTTTTAGGTTAATTCTTAGGTCCTACTACCACTTGGCAATCTCCAAGCTGTCTGTGCTGCCAGGATTGCTCAGGATCGTTGCCAGACTGCATCTCCATATGTCTCTTTTTTTGGCATTTTCATGCAAATTCTTCTGCTAGTTGGGGTATCTCACTTCTATATCCTTCCCTTCAATGCTCAGGGGTCCAGGATTATCTTCTGTGTCTGTGTTAATTGGTTCTCCTTTTCTTTGTTGAAGAGGGTCTGTGCAGTCTTTCTGCCTATTCTGCCATCTTATCTGAAGTCTTCCTCCAATCTTGATGTCACGTTCTTCTTCACATAGTCTAGCTTCTCAGATTATTTGCTCAGTATACAGATTGAATAAGTTTGAGGAAAGGATGCAACTATGACACTCTCCCTTCTTGATTTTAAACCATGCAGTGTCCCCTTGTTTGGTTCGAACGACAGCCTACTGGTCAATGTACACATTCCTCATGAGTACAATTAAGTGCTTGGGAATTCCCTTTGTTCTCATTGTTATCCACAATTTGTTATGATCCACATAATCAAATGTCTTTAAATAGTCAATAAGACACAAGTAAACATCTTTCTGGTATTCTTGCTTTGAGCCAAGATCCATCTGACATCAGGAATGATATCCCTGGTTCCACATCTTCTGAATCTGGCTCGCACCTCTGGAAGTTCTCTGTGAATCTACTGCTGCAGCCATTTTTGAATTATGTTCAGTAAGATTTTACTTTCATGCAATATTAATGATATTGTTTGATAGTTTCCACATTCTGTGTGATCACCTTTCTTTGGAATGGGTACTAATGTGGATCTCTTCCAGTCAGTTAGCCAGGTAGCTGTCTTCCAAATCTCTTGACATAACTGAATGAGAGCCTCCAGTGGGGCATCCGTATGTTGAAACATCTCAGTAAGTATTCTGTCAATTCCTGGAGCCTTGTTCTTCACCAATTCCTTCAGTGCAGCTTTGACTTTTTCCTTCAATACCAGTGGTTCTTGATCATATTCCACTTCCTGAAATGGATGAAGATCGACCAGTTTGTTTTGGTACAGTGACTCTGTTTATTCCTTCATCTTCGTTTGATGTTTCCTGCATCATTCAATATTTTGCCAATAGAATCTTTCAATATTGCAAGTCAAGGCTTAATTTTTTTCCTCATTTCTTTTCAGCTTGAGAAATGCTGAGTGTGTTCTTCCCTTTTGGTTTTCTAACTCCAAGTCTTTGCACATTTAGTTATAGTAATTGGTTTTGTGTGCTCGAGCTACTCTTTGGAATCTTCTGTTCAGCTCTCTTATCTTTTATTTCTGCCATTTGTTTTAGCTACTCTCTGCTCAAGGGAAAGTACATCATACATGGTGAGAATAAAAAGTAACTAAAAAAACAAGAAAGGAAGAAAAGACTAAAACGGATGTCAGAAGGAACTCTGAAACTTGTTCTTGAATGGAGAGTAGATAAAGTAAATGGAAAAAATGACAAAATAAAAGAGCTGAATAGACAATTTCAAAGAGCAGCTCAAGGAGACAAAATCAATTATTATAATGATAGGTGCAAAGACCTGGAGTTAGAAAACCAAAATAGAAGAACATGCTTGGCATTTCTCAAGCTGATAGAACTGAAGAAAAAATTTGAGGCTTGAGTTGCAATATTGAAAGAGTCTATGGGCAAAATATTGAATGTTGCAGGAAACATCTAATGAAGATGGAAGGAATACACAAAGTCACTGCATCAAAAAGAATTTGTCTGTGTTCATCTATGTCAGGAGGTGGCATATGAATGTCAGGAGGTGGCATATGATCAAGAACCAATGGTGTTCTGGTTACCTAGTACTGCTCTGACAAGTATATACCACAAATGGGATGACTTGAAGAAACAGGAGTTTATTCTCTTACAGTTTGGGAGGCTAGAAGTTTAAGTTCAAAGTGCCATGCTCTAGGGGCTGTTTCAGCTCTGACTGTTACTCCCAGCTCACTGAAGCCAGAAGCATCTCTTCACTGTCTGCTGAGGCTAACAAGCTGAAGGTGGACAAATAAAATGGCATAGTTCCTATGTTACCAAACCACATGGTAGGTCATTAATTTAAGTCCTTTGAAAGTCCCAAGGTTCACAGAGCATGACAGGCTGCTGAACAATGACACGGCTACATGCAAGGTCCAAGCATGCCATAAGTTAGAAACCATTTCAAAATCTGTTTCTTATATACAGGAAGCAGACCACATCTCTAATCAGCTATTCAGCTGCTTGTGGTAGGTCCCACCATGGAGTTGATTGCCCACTTCATCATGGGGAATAACTACCTCCAGTTTCCCAGCCACTCAACCAGGCCCAGCCAAGTTGTTAACCACCACAAATGGTATTAAAGGAAGAAGCTGAAGCTACACTGAAGGAATTGGTGAAAAACAAGTCTCCAGGAATTGACCCAATACTCACTGAGATGTTTCAACAAACGGGTTCCACACTGGAGGCATTTACTCATATGCCAAGTAATTTGGAAGATAGCTACCTGGCTAACAGACTGGAAGAGATCCATATTTGTGCACATCTCAAAGACAGATGAGCCCATAGAATGTGGAAGTTATCAAACAATATCATTAATATCACATGCAAGTAAAATCTTACTGAAGATAATTTAAAAATAGTTGACACAGTACATTAACAGAGAACTTCCAGAAATGCAAACTGGATTCAGGAGAGGACATGGAATGAGGGATATCATTACTGGTATTACATGGATCTTAGCTGAAAGCAAAACAAAAAACCAAACTCACTGTCGTTGAGGATCGTGAGGCTGGCACAGGAGCAGTCAGTGTTTTGTTCTGCTGTGCATAGGGTCGCTATGAGTTGGAGATGACTCGACGGCACCTAACAACAACAACAGCAACAACAACAGACAACTAGAAGAATGAACAAATCTGTGTTGGAAGAAGTACAGCCAGAATGCCCACTTGGAGCTCCTAGCTACCCCTCCTTGGGTTTCCAAGGCAGCATCACTATGGAAATAGATTGCTCAATCTTCCTTCTGAGGAGTGACTAGTGGGTTTGAACTGCAAACCTTCTGGTTAGCAGTCAAATGCCTTAGACACTGTTCTGGTTACCTAGTGCCTCATTCTCTTGGTACCATATTCAATTCTGGTTACCTAAAGCATAGTGCCTAAGGTACTTGACTGCTAACCAGAAGGCTGGCGGTTCAAACCCACCAGCCACTCCTCGGAAGGAAGGTTGGGCAATCCTACTTC
>NW_006921995.1:1162675-1166352 GCF_000298275.1 Orycteropus afer afer | reverse complement strand
AAAAGGCACAGTCCTGATGTTACCAAACCACATGGCAGGCCATTAACTTAAGTCCATTGTAAGTCCCAAGGTCAGCAGAGCATAGCAGGCTGCTGGGCAAAGACACAGCTACATGCAAGGTCCAAGCGGGCCATAGGCTAGAGACCATTCCCAAGGCTTCTCCTTATATACAGGAAGCAGACCACATCCCTAAATCAGCTACTCAGCTGCTTGTGGTAGATCCCAGCATGGAGTTGATTGCCAGTCTTATCATGGGGAATAACTACCACCAGTTGCCCAGCCACTCAACCAGGCCCAGCCGAGTTGACCCACAAACATAACTACCATAGGCAATATATCACTAGATATTTATTTGTGTTTTCTTGACTATGCAAAAGCTTTCGGCTGTGTGAATCACAACAAATTACTGATAACATTGAGAATTATGGGGATTCCAGAGCACTTAATTGTGCTCATGAGGAACCTGTACATAGACCAGGAGGCTGTCATTCAAACAGAACAAGGGGATACTGCATGGTTTAAAATCAGGAAGGGAATGCGTCAGGGTTGTATCATTTCACCATACTTATTGCAGTGTAGTAAATTACTTAGTATGGCTTTTCTACCCATAAGTCATTGTAAACTCAGTGGTGGAATGAGCAACTGAGGAGCTCCTGATTGTAAATGCTATCCACCTGGGTTATTTCTGTTGGGTGTGGCACAAAGCAATGTTATGGGAGGCTCTCTCTCAGGTGCTTAGAGTTCTGATGCTATGATTGGCTAGTTTGGCCACTCTGCCAAGCTCAAAAGGAGGCCTCCAAGAGGCAGAACTCTCTCTCTGACTGCTGGTTGAGGAAGACGTGCTGCTGAAAGAGACACGGGCTCCTGAGACATGTGTTGTTGGAAAAGAGATGCAAGAGACACGTGTTGCTGAGTGAGACACCGAGGGACACGCACTGCTGGGGGCGAGACTGTGAGAGACTGTTGACTGAGGGACGGTGGGCTGGGAGAGAGACTGAGCATTTTTCCTGAACTTGAATTGTAGCCTGTGGTGCTTCCCTAATAAACCCCATAATCTGTGAGCTCTGTGTGGTCACTGCAGTGAATTATCGAACCCAGGAGAGAGGTGGTGGGTGCTTTGGGAGGAATGGTTGGTGAAAGGGCTAGAGGGAGGCAGCATGTCTGGCCTTTCAATAATAGGCCTTGTGCTATTGACGGTGATTCTGCCTTCCTCTTCTGGGATTAGAGGAGGTCAGAACATGTGGCCTCCTTGTCGTTTTTGCACTTATTCAAACTGTATGCTGAGCAAATAAGCCAAGATGCTGGAGTACATGAAGAAGAACGTGCCATCAGGATTGGAGGAAGATTTATCAACAACCTGCAACAAGCAGACGACACAACCTTGGATGCTGAAAGTGAAGATGACTGATGAAGATTAAAGACTACAATCTGCATTAGGGATTACATCTCAACATAAAGAAAATGAAAATCCTCACAACTGGACCAATAAGTAGCATCTCAATAAATGGAGGAAAGACTGATGTTGTTAAAGATTTCATTTTACTTGGCTCCACAATCAACACCCATGGAAGCTGTTGTTGTTGTTGTTGTTATGTGCCATTGGAAGCAACAGTCAAGAAATCAGATAATGTATTGCACTGGCCAAATCTTCTGCAAAAGACCTTTTTAAAGTGTTGAAAAGCAAAGATATCACTTTGAACACTAAGGTGCGCCTAACCTAAGCCATGGTATTTTTAATAGCCTCATATGTATGTGAAAACTGGACAATGAATAAGGAAGACCAAAGAATAGTTGATGCTTTTGATTTGTGATGTTGATGAAGAATACTGAAAGTCCCATGGAGTGCCAGAAGAACTAGCAAATCTGTCCTAGAAGAAGTGTAGCCGAAATACTCTTTGGAAATGGGAATAGCCATAATTCATCTCAACTACTTTGGTCATGTTGTCAGAAGGGATAATTCCCTGGAGAAGGATACCATGCTTGGTAAAGTGGAGGGTTAGTGAAAAGGGGGAAGACACTTTACAAGAGGGACAGATACAGTGGCTGCAACTATAGGCCCAAGTATAGCAAGGGTTGTGAGGAAGGCGCACAGCAGGGCAGTGTTTCGTTCTGTCACTATGAGTTGGAGCCAACTCGACGGCACCTAACAACTACGACCACCTAGATTCACCTGTATAATGCACTATTATTTTTATTACTGTTGCAGTTGTTATTTTTATTTGTTTAAAAAAAAAAAAAAAAAACAGCTAAACTCATTACCATTGAATTGGCCCTGGTAGTGTAGTGCCTAAGGCACTTGACTGCTAACCAGAAGGCTGGAGGTTCAAACCCACCAGCCACTCCTCAGAAGGAAGGTTGGGCAATCTATTTCTGTAGTGATACTGCCTCGAAAACCCAAGGAGGGGTCGCTATGAGTTGGGTCTGACTTAACATAACAACATAACAACAACAAATAGAACAGAGAACTGCCCCATTGGAATGCCAAGGCTGTAAATCTTTAGGAAGCAGACTGCCTCATCTTTCTCCCACCATCCTGTTATAAAACTTGAAGGCCTCTGTGTCCCCTCGATTCCTGACAATCCTTATCTCCTTCCTCTGCTTTATTTTTCTCCATGGCACTTATTACCAGCTGATAGACTATATATGTTACTTATTTATCTTTTTATTATCTGTCTACTTCTGCTATAATATGAACTCCTTAAGAATTAACTTGTTTACTGTTTTATCTCCAATGTCTAGTGTTGTGCCAGGAATAATTAGAACTGAATAAATATATTGAAAATGAAGAAACAAATATTCCTATTGAGTTAGGGCAAAGTAGGTTAATTCCCATATCATTATAAATGAAAAGTGATATGTAATTATTTTAGAAGAGTATGTCCTTGGCTGCTTGAAAAAGAAAAAAAGAGAGCAACTTGAAAACATGTGCCATTAAGAGTACAGATTAATGTGTTTTATATCCTATTGGATATTCAAGTAGAGAGGAGCTTTATTATAATTTTTTGAAGCATAATTTGTCACACAAAACTAATCATTTAAAGCTTTCATTCATTCCTTCTGCTGAAATGTTAAAATTTATAACTGTTTCTGGCAATAAAATAAAAAGATATTAGGAAGATGCTTTTTAATGGGACCCAGGTGAGTTATGAGAAGAATGAATTTGCAAATTGAAAATTCTTTTTTTCTGTTTATATTTAACTAAATAAGTAGAATTCAAATTTTCCCTTTAGCATTTATAACTGTGATTGAAAAGTTCTGTTATGCTTGATATGATAACAAAGACAATCTATGAAAAAATTGAGCTTATGAATATGAGGGAAATGAAAGTTATTTCATAGTATTAATTTCAATACTTAATTTCAAGTGCTCATTCTCATCTCTCAGTTTCTAAAAATGCATTGGGACAGTAATAAGAAATGAATGGGTTCCTACTTATTTTTGAGCTGCATGGTGTTCCTTGTATAATTAAAATGAAAGTCAGCTACAGATCTGCATACTCGTTAAACATTTTATAAACCACTTACAATTAAATGGGGAAGAATCATTAACAACCTGAGATATGCAGACAATACACCTTTCTTGCTGAAAGTGAGGATGACTTAAGGCACCTACTGATGAAGGTTGAAGAATACAGTCTGCAGTATGGATTACGTCTCAATATAAAGAAAACAAAAATC
>NW_006921995.1:1155287-1162265 GCF_000298275.1 Orycteropus afer afer | reverse complement strand
AGGATGTCATGCTTGGTAAAGTGGAGGGTCGACGAAAGAGGGGTAGGCCTTCAATGAGATGGATTGACACGGCGGCTGCAATGATGGGCTCAAGTATAGCAGGGATTGTGGGGCTGGCGCCGGTTCGGGCAGTGTTTCGTTCTGCTGTGCATGGGGTCACTACGAGTCGGAAACGACTCGACGGCACTTACCAACAACAACAACAATAACAGTTAAATGGAGCCCCGTTGGCACAGTGGTTAAGTGCTCAGCTGCTAACCAAAAAGTTGATGGTTTGAACCTACCAGCCACTCTGCAGGAGTAAGATTCTACACTCTGCTTCCATAAAGATTTGCAGCCTTGGAAACACTATTGGACAGCTCTACTCTGTCATATAGGCTCACTATGGCTTAGAATCAACTCAGTGGAAATTGGCTTTATTGATTTATTACAATCATTATATAGAAGGAAGGAAGGGAATCTTGAAAAATGTATTCTGGATTCAACCTTGATGAACTCTAATAATAATAATGAGATTGGTGCTAGAAAAATCATGTAATAAGTCTCAGCTTACATAAATTTATTTTTACTAATGTCTACAAAATATCACTAAAGTTTAGTGTAATATAAAACTTTTTGTGCAATATTATGAAATATTTTGTTAAACAAACTCTGGTAGCATAGTGCCTAAGGCACTTGACTGCTAACCAGAAGGCTGGCGGTTCAAACCCACCAGCCACTCCTCGGAAGGAAGGTTGGGCAATCCTACTTCCGTAGTGATACCGCCTCGGAAACCCAAGGAGGGGTCGCTATGAGTCGGGGCCGACTCGACGGCATATAACAACAACAACAACAACAGATAAATCCTAATTTGATTATTTAAAACTATTTGGAAAGTTAGGATTTACTGGTGTTCTGAGTAGCTATCTGTTCTGGATTGCATTGTGTCCCCTCAAAAGATGTGTTATAAATCCTATTATGCCTGTGGATATAGTTTGGGAATGGGATTGTCTTTGGATTGGGATTTTCTTTGTTATGTTTATGATGTATTATTAGTGTAGGGGTGTCTTAAGTCAGTTTCTTTTGAGATACAAAAGAAGCAGATAGCAAAGATACAAATTATCTGATTGCTAAAGAACCTAGAAACAGAAGCTGAAAAAAATGCAAGGACATTCCTCCAGAGAAACTTCTCTCAGAGCCAGCACCCTAATTTGGGTTTCTAGCACCTAAACTGTTTGACTGCTAACCAGAAGGCTGGTGGTTCAAAGTTACCTGCCACTCCTTGGAAGGAAGGTTGAGCGATTTATTTCCGTAGTGATACTGTCTCAGAAACCCAAGGAGGAGTCGCTGAATTGGATCCGACTGGATGGCAGTGAGTTTGGTTTGGTTTTAAACGGTTTTGGTTTTTGGTAAACTGTGAGAAAATAAATTTGTTTTTCCTTTTTATATGTGTGTGTGGCATGTAATAAAAATATTAAAAATAGCGTGATATAATTCACAAATTGCATTATTTCTGAAATCTAGTTTCTATTTCTTTAAAGTGAAATAGGCTTTAATGACACTTATGATGTCATCTGAGTACAGATCCTTTATATTTTTCAGGGTGTTCCCTCACTTTTATAGTTGCCTTGCCTACCGTTATAATGACTCACCTTTTTTGAGTCTTTACAAGGCATTACGTTTAGTTTTTATAGAAACAACTGTTTCTTTTTACATTCACATGTTGATTTTTAATTTTACTAAAATTAAATTTTAACATTTATTCATAATTTAATAATGCAGAATGTATTTTTATTAAATTAAAGAACATTTTAAAAAAATATTTATAGTTTAATAAATAAATGTTTGATTAAATTAAATAATTATAAGTATAACAGGCATAAATAGGTGTGGAACACATGTCTAACTCTCAGAAAGTTTACAACTCACCTGGAGGGAGCAAAATATGAGGTGGCACTAGAAAGGAGCCTGTTGTTGGAAAATGCATTAAGCCGTGGATATCAGCCAGTGGGAGTGAGGAGTGTCAGGTAAATCACTGTCAGAGAGCTACTTCTGTGATGGATTTTAGGGACTACTACCCACCAGCCACTCCTCGGAAGGAAGGTTGGGCAATCCTACTTCCGTAGTGATACTGCCTCGGAAACCCAAGGAGGGGTCGCTATGAGTCGGGGCTGACTTGACGGCACATAACAACAACAACAACTACCAGAAGGCTGGCAGTTCAAACCCACCAGCCACTCCTTGGAAGGAAGGTTGGGCAATCTACTTCTGTAGTGGTACTGCCTCAGAAACCCAGGGAGGGGTCGCTATGAGTTGGGCCGACTCGATGGCACATAACAACAACAGCAACATTGAGTTTTTATATACCATACTCAATACCTCTGAATATCTTAAACCCTGATCAATTAATCTTACCAACAATATCAAACCAAGCTCACTGCCACCAAGTTGATTCCAACTCATAGCAACTCCTACTGGGTTTCCCAGGAGGTAAATCTTTACAGAAGTAGATTGCCCTATCTTCTTTCCTTGGAGCAGCTGGTGGGTTTGAACCTCCAACCTAATAGCTAACCATCAAATGCCTTAGTCACTATTAGTATATTTAATTAACATCAGATAAAATTATTCTAGTTGTTGACAGATGGAGCACAGTACCATGATTCCCAATTTTGTGTTTTGCTTAGGCAGCTTGCCTTTCTTTTTGTGCTGCGCTACTCACTTGCGTACTTTCCTAATGCTATGTGTCAGTGTTGTTCTATTTTCTCTCATCCTGGATTATGAAGGGTGTGGGGAGCTGCGGTGGCATAGTGCCAAAGGCATTTGACTGCTAACCAGGAGGCTGGTGGTTCAAACTTCCACCTCGGAAGGACAATTGAGCAATCTACTTCTGTAGCCATGTTGTTGTTGTTGTTATATGCCGTCGAGTCGGCCCCGACTCATAGCGACCGCTCCTTGGGTTTCCGAGGCAGTTATCACTAGGGAAGTAGGATTGTCCAACCTTCCTTCTGAGGAGTGGCTGGTGGGTTTGAACCGCCAGCCGTCTGGTTAGCAGGCAAGTTTCTTAGCCTCTATGCTACCAGAGCTCCATCCGTAGCCATATCACCTTGGAAACCCAAGGAGGGGTTGTTATGAGTCGGATCCGACTAGAAGGCAGTAAGTTTTTGTAGATGTAGTGGTTGACCATTCTGTCTATGTGGCTTTTTGCTTTACTCTAACTCCTATGGCTTCCACATAGTTCATCTTGCTTATGGTCTTTTATAACAGCCTGATGACCCTTATCCCCAGGCCCACGGATCTCTAAGAGGAAGTTCCAAGCACCTACCTAATTGTGTAGTGACATCTCACATCTCATTTCTACCAGACTACCATCTTCTACTCCCCTAGTTTGGACTTTGTGTGTGTGCAAATGTGTGTGTATACATGTATTGTATGTATTTTAATGTTTCCATATGTTAAAGAGGAGCTCTGGTACCATAGTGCCTAAGGCACTTGACTGCTAAACAGAAGGCTGGTGGTTCAAACCCACCAGCCACTCCTGGGAAGGGAAGATGGGACAATCTACTTCTGTAGTGATTCTGCCTTGGAAACCCAAAGAGGGGTCGCTATGAGTTGGGTCTGACTTGATAGCACATAACAACAACAACAGCAACAACAACATGTTAAAGACTGCTTTTTGTTGTTTCCCAGCTTGAATTTTCTATCTAATATCCTTTGCTGCTTGAGATCAAAGCTATTGTCCCAATCAGGGCTGGCTTCATTGATGAGTGACCAGTGCAGTTGCATAGAACTCTACCCTTAAAAGGGTCCAGCACTAAGTTTCTGCTTTCTTTATTTTGAGATTTTCAATACGTTTTGAACAAGGGCCCTGTGACCTACAAATTATGTGGACTCTTTTATTTGTATTGGGCCCTATGTATTATGTGGTCAGTCCTGTCCCAGATGTGGCCCTGCAGAACTGGCTTTCCTCCACCTAGGATCTCTCTGCTCTAATTTTCAGAGATTCAGGAAAAGGCTGTTGAAAACTGTGTGATCTTGCCAACCAAGAGGAGTGAAGATCCTTTCACTTTTTGTCTCTGTCTTTACTTTGCCTTTCCTTGTTCCTCTTCTTGTTCCAGCTTCCACTAATCAGAGTTATTCTGAACCTCAAGGCAAGTCTTCTTTTTCCAGAGATTCCATAATCTCTTTTTTCCAGTAGCTCTCCACAACACAATTGATTTCTCTTTTAGCCCTCTTAAACAAGGATGTTAAAACGAGCAAAAATCTCAGGAAAATTCTAGGTTAAACCAAAAACCCTCTCTGCTTTTGAATTAATTCTGACTCATAGTGACCCTACAGGACAGGATAGAATTGCCTCATAGTGTTTCCAAGGCTGTAAATCTTCACAGAAGCAGACTACTTCATTGTTCTCTCATGGAGGGCTAGTGAGTTCAAACCACCAACCTTTATGTTAGCAATTGAGCACTTTAACCACTGTGCCACAGGGCTTAGCCTCCCCTCAATGTTGACCTTCTAATACTCTTGACTCTACACTTCATTATTAGTAAATTAGCTTTTTCTTTTTTTTGCCTTTGTTTGTTTGTTTCAGTTTTTTTTTTTTTTTTTTTTTTTTGAGAGATGGTCAGCATTTTACTTAAGATATAAAAGCAAGACTTATGATATTTAGTAATTAGAGGGTAGCTGTGGTAATTAAGCTGTGTGTCAACTTGGTTGGTCCTGGTTGAGTGGCTGGGCAGCTGGACGTACTTATTCCCCATGATGGAACTGGTAATCAACTCCATAATGAAATCTACTGGAGCAGCTGAGTAGCTGCCTTAGGAACATGGTCTGCTTTCAGTATATAAGGAGAAGACTTGAGAAAGGTCTCTGAGCTTTTTGGCCATTTAGAACCTACATGCTCTGGTGGTGTAGTGCCTAAAGCATTTAACTGCTAATCAGAAGGCTGGTGGTTCAAACTCACCAGCCACTCCTCCAGAAGGAAGATTGGGCAATCTATTCCATAGTGATACCTCCTCGGAAACCTAAAGAGGTGATGCTATGAGTCGGATCTGACTCGAGGTGAGTTTGGTTTTCTTTTTAGAAGCTACATGTACCTGAGTCTTCATTCAGCAGCTTGCCATGCCTTGCCAGTCTTGGGACTTTTTCTGGACTTGAACTAGTGGCCTGCCATGTTGTTTGATAATCTTGGGACTGTGCCTTTTTTACTTGTTGACCTTGGGTTTGCCAGCCTCAGCATCCAGCAGCTGCCTGAATTGAGAGAAGCCTTCAGCTTCAGTGGGCCAGGAGCAAGAGGCCGAGCTGAACCCCAAAGTTGAGTGGCTTTCACCCCACCCCTAGAGCTTGGTACATTGAATTTGGACTTCTGGCCTCCTAAACTATAAGAGAATAAATTCCTGTTTGCTAAAGCCACTCATTTGTGATATTTCTGTTAGAGAGGCACTGTTGTTGTTGTTATGTGCCGTCGAGGCAGACCCGACTCATAGTGACCCCTCCCTGGGTTTCTGAGGCAGGATCACTACAGAAGTAGATTGCCCCATTTTCCTTCTGAAGAGTGGCTGGTGTGTTTGAACCGCCAGCCTTCTGGTTAGCAGTCAAGTGCCTTAGGCACTATGCTCCCAGAGAGGCACTAGGTAACCAAAACAGCATGTTTTGTTGAATAATCTCTAGCAAAGGCCCTTAGGCTATTTAATAGAAAGAATCCTCAGATTCCACTAGCTTCCCAGTGCTTACTGCAGGCCTTGAAGAATAATTCCAGTTTATTACTAATAAAGGCTTTGGCTCAGTGCCTTAAATGGAACTCCTAGACAGAATAGGGAAGAAGGAGGACCTGGCAATCTACTTCTGAAAAAATTGGCCAGTGAAAATCATATGAATAGCAGCAGAACATTGATATAATGCCAGAAAATGAGCCACTCGGGTTGGAAAACACCCAAGATACGACTGATGAACAGCTGGCTCCTCAAAGTAGAGTAGACATTAATGATGTGGCTAGAGTAAAGCTTTTGGGACTTTTATTTGCTAATGTGCCAAAACTCAAGATGAGAAGAAACAGCTGCAAACATCCATTAATTATCGGAAACATGGAATGTACAAAGTATAAATCTAGGAAAATTGGAAGTTATTAAAAATAAAATGGAATACATAAAGATAGATAGCTTAGGAATTAGTGAGCTGAAATGAACTGGTGTTGGCCATTTTGAATAAGAATTGTCTACTATGGTCTACTATGCCAAGAATGAGAAATTGAAGAGGAATGGTGTTACGTGTACTGTCAAAAAGAACATTTGAAGATCTATAATGAAGGGCATGCTGTCAGTTACAGGATAATATCCTGGATAATATCCACATGCCTACAAGGAAGACCATTTAATACAACTGTTATTCAAATTTATGCAACAACCACTAATGGCAAAGACGTAGAAATTGAACATTTTTAAAAATCAACTTCTGCACTCTGAAATTGATCAGACATATAATCAAGATACACTGATAATTACTAGAGATTGGAATGTGACACTTGGAAATAATGAAGAAGGATTGGTACCTGGAAAGTATGGCTTTGATTATAGGAATGATGCTGGAGATTTTATGATAGAATTTTGAAAGACCAATGACATGTTCATTGGAAATACCTTTTTTCAAAAACATAAATAGCAACTATACACATGGAGCTCACCAGATGGAACATACAGGAATCAAATTGACTACACTTGTGGAAAGAGATGATGGAGAAGTTTACTATCCTCAATCAGTCAAGGCTAGGGACTGACTGCCCAGCAGACCATCAATTCCTTATATGAAAGTTCAAGCTGAAGTTGAAGAAAATTAAAACAATTCCACAAAAACCAAGGTATGACCTTGAGTATATCCCACCTGAATTTAGAGACCATCTGAAAAATAGATTTTATATACTTGCAAAAACGACAAGGAGGCCACATGTTCTGACCTCCTCTAACCCTACAAGGGGAAGACAGGATTACCAGCAGTAACCCAAGGCCTATT
>NW_006921995.1:1139949-1153473 GCF_000298275.1 Orycteropus afer afer | reverse complement strand
TACCCTCCCATTCTATGCACATGGCCTTGGGCCTTTGGCTGGGTGTAACCAAAAGCCCTAGCCTCTGGATCAATTATCTCCCTTAAGAGGCAATACCAAACAAAATAACCATCTAAGAATCCAAAGTTTCACTTCCCAGGCCCCTTCCTTCTTTCTTTTACAAAGTCTGGAGCCACTGCAACGAATCCCACCACTTCTGACACCAGAATTTACACTAGAGTTTACAAAGACTTATGGGTAGAAAAGCCACACTAAGTAATTTACTACACCGCAATACTTAACACTAATGACCAAAGACCAGATGAGTTGTGGGATGGCATCTTGCACATCATACATGAAGACAGCAAAAGGACATTACAAAGAAAAGAAAGAGAGAAAAGACCAAAATATATGTCAGGAGAGACTCTGGCACTTACTCTTGAACACAGATAGCTAAAGCAAATAGAAAAAAAATGATGAAGTAAAGAATTATAATGAAATATACAAAGACCTGGAGTTAGAAAACCAAACAGAAAGAACATGACACCATTTCTCAAGCTAAAAGAACTGAAGATAAAATTCCAGCCTCTGGTTGAAATACTGAAGAATTTTATGGGCAAAAATGTGAACTATTTGGGAAGCATCAAATAGAGGTGAAAAGAATGCACACAGTCACTGTCCCAAAAATAATTGGTCGATGTTCAATCATTTAAGGAGGTAGCATATAATCAGATACCAATGGTATTGAAGGAAGAAGTCCAAGCTGCACTGAAGGCATTGGTGAAAAATAAGTCTCTAGGAATTGATGGAATACCAACTGAGATGTTTCAACAAATGGATGCAATGCTGGAAATGCTCACTAGTGTATGCCAAGAAATTTGGAAGACAGTTACCTGGCTAACAGACTAGAAGAGATCCATCTTTGTGTCCATTCCAAAGAATGGTGATTCAACAGAATGTGGAAATTATCAAACAATATCATTAAAAGTAAAATTTTGCTGAAGATAATTAAAAAAAGTTACAGTTGTACATCAACAGGCAACTGCCAGAAATACAAGCTGGATTCTGAAGAGGACATGGAACGAGAGATACCGTTGCTATTTTAGATGGATCTTGGCTGAAAGCAGAGAATACTAGAAAGATGCTTAGCTGTGTTTCATTGACTATGCAAAGGAATTTGACTCTATGTATCATAACAAATTATGGATAACATTGTGAAGAATGTGAGTTTCAGACCACTTAATTGTATGCATGTGGAACCTGTACACAGAAGAAGAGGCAGTGGCTCTAACAGAACAAGAGTCTACTGCATGGTTTAAAATTAGGAAGGTTATGTGTCTGGATTGGATACTTACACTATGCTTATTCATTGTGTATGCCGAGCAAATTATCTTAGAAGCTGGACTAAATGAAGAATATGGTATCAGGATTAAAGGAAGAATCATTAACAACCTGATACATGTAGATGACACAATCTTCCTTGTTGAAAGAGAAAAAGACTTGAAGCACTTGCTGAAGATCAAAGACTAAAGACATCAGTATGATTATATTTCAACATAAAGAAAGCAAAAATCCTTACAAATGGACCAGTAAACAACATCATGAGAAAATCCTGAAGTAGTCAAAGATTTCATTTTACTTGGATTCAAAATCAACACTCATGGGAGCAGAAGTCAATAAATGAAATGATATATTCATGGGGAAAATCTGCTGCAACAGACCTCGTTAAAGTGTTAAAAAAGAAAGATATTAATGAGTACTAAGGTGTACCTGACCCAAGCCATGGAAACTGTTTTTTAATTATCTTCAGCAATATTTTATTTGAGTGTAAATTTTAATTATATTGTTCAATAATTTCCACATTCCATCACCTTTCATTAGAATGTGCACAAATATGGATCTCTTTCAGTCTGTTGGCCAGGAAGTTGTCTTCCAAAAATTTTGGTATACTTGAGTGCTTCCAGCATTGCATTCATTCATTCAGACATCTCAATTGGTATTTTGTCAATTCCTGGAGTCTTGTTTTTCACCAATGCTGTCCAAGCAGCTTGGATTTCTTCCTTCAGTACTATTGATTCTTGATCATAGCCTGCCTTCTGAAATGGTTGAGCATTGCTCAATTCTTTTTGGGACAGTGACTGTTTTGGTTACCTAGTGCCACAAATGGGATGGCTTGAACAAACAGGAGTTTATTCTCTTACAGTTTGGATGCTTTAAGTCTGAGTTCAAAGTGCCAGGCTCTAGGGGCTAGGTAAAATCCCCTCAACCTTGGGATTCAGCTCTGCCTCCTGTTCCTGGCTCACTGAAGCTAGAGGCTTTTCTTCACCCAGGCAGCTGCTGGCTGCTAAGACTGACAAGCCCGAGGTTGACAAATAAAAAGGCACAGTCCTGATATTACAAAACCACATGGCAGGCCATTAATTCAAGTCCATTGAAAGTCCCATGGTCAGCAGAGCATGGCAGGCTCCTATGACATGGCTACTATAGGGTTCAAGCATGCCATAAACTAGAGACCATTCCTCAAGGCTTCTCTTTATACACAGGAAGCAGACCACATCCTTATGGCAGCTACTCAGCTGCTCACAGTAGATTCCAACATGGAGTTGATTACTTCTCATGGGGGATACTACCACCAACTGCCCAGCCCCTCAGCCAGGTCCAGCCAAGTTGACACACAAACTTAACTACCACAATTCTACCCCTTGTCAACTTGGCACATGCACAGATCTTCAATGGGTGGCATCTGTACAGATCTCCTGCACTTGCTGGCTCCAGTCCTCTCTCTAGTTCCTGAGTGGCGACCTAACCCCCTTGGCCTGGTGGGCCCCGTTCCTCTACCTCTTGGGCATGGCAGCCCTGCCCCCTCACTCTTGGGCAGCAGCTATGGCTCCGTCCCACTGGCTCACATGAACGAGTAGCCCCACACTCCAGAACTAAGTTGGTGAAAGTCTGGCTCTTTGAAACCTATGGGACTGTGATGGTTCCACCTCCAAAGGCCATGGTCCTATCCTTGAGGCTGAGGCAACTCTGCGTCCTGTTTTCTTGGTCTCTCCGCTTCTGCTGATTAATGCTAAAGGCCAGGGAGCTGGCTACTAAATGGCATCCAGCTTTCTTCTCTGTAGACTGGTAAGGCTGTCGCTGTCTCATGCTGGTCTCTGGGTTCCGCTGCCACTGTCTCTCATGCTGCATGCTGAAGTCTCTGGTCAAGGACACACTCCACTGCTATTCCCACATTTTAGGTAACTGTCACAGCAGCACTCCACTCTTTTCATACCATATTCTGTTTTGGTTACCTAGAGCTGATCTAACAGAAATACCACAAATGGGATGGCTTGAACAAACAGGAGTTTATTCTCTTACAGTTTGGAGGCTTTAAGTCTGAGTTCAAAGTGCCAGGCTCTAGGGGCTGGGTAAAAGTCCCTCAACCTTGGGCTTCAGCTCTGCCTCCTGCTTCTGGCCCACTGAAGCTAGAGAATTTTCTTCACTCAGACAGTTGCTGGCTGATGAGACTGACAAGCCCAAGGTTGACAAGTGAAAAGGCACAGTACTGATGTTACCAAACCACATAGCAGGCCATTAATCAAGTCCATTGAAAGTCCTAAGATCGTCAGAGAATGGCAGGCTGCTGAACAACGACATGGCTGCATGCAGGGTTTAAGTGTGTCACAAGCTAGAAACTGTTCCCCAAGGCTTTTCCTTATACACAGGAATCAGACCACATCCCTATGGCAGCTACTCAGCTGCTCACAGTAGATTCCAACATGGGGTTGATTTCCAGTGTCATCATGGGGAATACTACATCCAGCTGCCCAGTCATTCAATCAGGCCCAGCCAAGTTGACATGAACTCAACTACCAGACTCTATGTATTCCTTTTACAGTTTTTTTTGATGCTTCCTGCATCATTCAACATTTTGTCCATGTTGTTGCTGTTGCTGTTAGGTGCGGTTGAGTCATCTCTCATAGTGACCCTGTGCACAGCAGAACGAAATACCACCCGGTCCTGAGCCAGCTCCATGATCCTTGCTATACTTGAGCACATCGCTGCTGCCACTGTGTCAATCCCTCTTGTTGAGGGCTGTCCCCTCTTTTGTCAATTCTCCACATTACCAAGCATGACATGCTTCTCCAGAGAATGGGCCCTTCTGACAACATGACCAAAGTATGTGCAGTGAATTGCTTGATGTGGCCCTTCTAGCCATTGTCCTCCATTCTGTGATGTTTTGTAAATCCCATTATCCATGCCTATTTGGGGTGGTGGGGTAGTTAAGGTCAGGTATCAACTTGGCTGGGCAGCTGGTAGTAGTCATTTCCTATAATGACTGGCAATTGACTCTGTGATGGGATTTAGGTTAATTCTGTTGGGGCAACACAGGTGGAATGTGTCTGAGTCCTGCCTTACTGGAGGGTATAATTCAAATCACTACCCTTAGCTTCCCTGAGGGTATACCTACGAATCTGAATCTCCTGGGAAGATTCACTCTTCTCTTGCTTGGGCTTTGTGTCTTGGATCATCCTCATCTCACCCTTGGATTTGGGACAGCAGCCATCATCTGATCTGCTGATCAAGGTTCATCAAACCCCAGAGTTGGGAGGATCCACCAGACCTACTCACGGACCCGGACTCGCCAGCCTGCCAGCTTCCACCACTACTACGTGAGATGAACCCTTGGGTGTCTGTGAGTTCTGTGAGGTGTTTCAGCAAAATACAGAACCCTAAGACTGGGGAACTTACTGGGAGGAGGAGGAGGAGTTAATGTCTGAAATGATGGAGTGGCATGGTAGTTTGGACATTTGGGACATCTTTAACCTCCGCCTCATAGGGACCGGCCTCGTGCTGATCTTTCTAAGAGAAATTGTTCAAGCAGTATGTGAGGCGAAGTCTGGCCATTTTCACCTCTAAGGAGCATTGTGGCTTCACTTCCTCCATGACAGACCTGTTAATTCTTTTATCAGTCCATGGTACTTTCAGCATTCTTCGCCAACACCACAGCTCAAAAGCATCAATTCTTCCTCGGTCTTCCTTATTCATTGTCCAGCTCTCACATGCATATGAGGAGATTGAAAATACCATAGCTTTTATCAGGCGCACCTTAGTCCTCAAAGAGACATCTTTGCTCTTCAGCACTTGAAAGAGGTCCTTTGCAGCCAATTTGCCCAATGCTATTTGTCGTCTGATGTCCTGACTGCTGCTTCCATTGGTGTCGATTGTAGAACCAAGCAATGTGAAGTCTTTGACAATTTCAATCTTTTCTCCATTTATTGTGATGCTGCTTATAGGTTCAGGTGTGAGGATTTTTGTTTTCTTTATACTGACATGTAATCCATACTGCAGACTATATTCTTCAATCTTCATCAGTAAGTGCTTCAAGTCATCCTTACATTCAGCAAGCAAAGTTGTGTCATCAGCATATCACAGGTTGTTAATGAGCCTTCCCTCCATCCTGTTGCCATGTTCTTCTTCATGTAGTCCAGCTTCTTGGACTATTTGCTCAGCATATAGATAGAATAAGTATGGTGAAAGGATACAACTCTGATGCACTACTGCAAAAACGGCAAGGAGGCCACAAGTTCCGACCTCCTCTAATCCCACAAGAGGAAGACAGGATTACCAGCAGTAACCCAAGGCCTACTACTGCAAGGCCAGACATGCTGCCTCCCTCCAGCCCTTTCTCCAACCGTTCCTCCCAAAGCACCCACCACCTCTCTCCTGGGCTCGATAATTCACTGCAATAGCCACACAGAACTCACAGAGTATGGGGTTTATTAGGGAAGCACCAGGCTACAACTCAAGTTCAAGAAAAATGCTCAGTCTCTCTCCCAGCCCACCGTCCCTTGGCCAACAGTCTCTCACAGTCTCTTTCCCAGCCGCACTGGTTCCTCGGTGTCTCAGCAATGCGTGTCTCTTGCGGCTCTTTCCCAGCACGCCTGTCTCTTTCAGGGGTGCGTGTCTCTTTCGGCAGCACGTCTTCCTCAACCAGCAGTCAGAGAGCGTTCTGCCTCCAAGAGGCCTCCTTTTGAGCCCGGAAGGGTGGTCAAACTAGCCAATCACAGCATCAGAACTCTAAGCACGTGAGAGAGAGTGGGAACCTCCCAGAACATTGTATTGTGCCACGCCCAACAGAAATAACCCAGGTGGGCGACTTTAAAATCAGGAGCTCCTCAGTTGCTAATAGCAATTCCCACCTTGGAGTTTACAAAGACTTATGGGTAGAAAAGCCACACTAAGTAATTTACTACACTGCAACTACCTTCTTGATTTTAAACGATGCAGTGTTCCCTTTTTCTGTTCAAATGACAGCCTCCTGATCTACGTTCAGGTTCCATCCTTCCACCTGGATTTACATGGGACTGGCACTATGGGGCCCAAGCATGCACAGGCAATGGCCTTTGACCACCATGGGACCAGCCTGTTCTTGGGCTATGGTAGCCCTGCACCCAGTCCTGTGCCTGACCCTTCGCCTGTCTCCAATGCAATGTACCTGGGTGCAGATAGGCTGCAAGGAACTCTACTTTTCTCAGGCCAGCTGTGAACTGCTCCAGAGCAAACGAACTGTTGCAAGAATTTATTTTTGGATTACTGGGGTACTACCAAACTTGATCCATGATTCTTGACCATGACATACCTTTATTATACAAATATGATCAAAAGTAACATTTTCAGTCTATTGAATGGAGGTAAATGAGGCTCAAATTCACTTTTGAAAATGTCACAAGACATACGTGGTGTATGAGTGGGCATGCTATAGTAGAGCTCTTTTTTTTTTTTTTTTTTTTACATAGCTTTATCATTTTTGTGCATTGTATGTGTGTGCACATTATTTATATGCACAAACTATTTGAGAACAAGTAGGGTACTATAAACTACTGGCTTTCATGTTGGTGATGATATATGTAATTTTTGTCTACCAGTTTAAAAACAAAACAAAAACTCTCACCGCTGTGAAGTCTAATCTGACTGATAGCAAACCCTCCTTGGATTTCCAAGGTGGTATCTCTACAGAAGTAGGTTGCCCAGTCTCCCTTTGGAGGAGTGGCTGGTGAGTTTGAACTGGCAGCCTTTGGGTTAGCAGTCAAATGCCTTGGGTTCTACATTAAAAAATGGACATAGGGTATGACTCTTTTGTGTCTTCTGTAATATAACAAATTGATTCTATATTTAACTGTTCCTTGTAAACATTTTTTTTTAAGAAGTGATAAGAAAAGCAAGTGGAGTATTATTGAAATCATTCTATATAAAGGTCCTTATCACTTACTCTCATTCTAACCAGATTTTGTACTTTGACTTTCAGTGTCTTTGCTTAGGAATTTTTCTCATCGTGAAGTCGAGGACATAGTTATCATAATTATTTGATGTGCTTGTTAAATAAAATTAAATTATCTAGGTCCCCTCCAGACCTACTATGTTATAAAATCTCAAATTGATGTCTGAGAATCTTTATCTTGATAATGATTTAATTGAAGTTGACTACTGAGGTAATCAATTCCTAAAATTTTATGTGTATACCAGTTACCCGGGTGCTTATTAAGAATATGTATTTACAGTTATTTCCAACCTTAATTTTGATTCAGCAAGTCTGGGAAAGGTCAAGAAACTTTTTTTTTTTTTTTTTTTTTAATAAGCACCCCATTCCTCTGGTCACCTGATCACACTTTGGGAAATAATATTAGGTGTTTGGCTAATGGATAAATTCCAATTTAGATATAGGATCAAACCAAAAAACCAAAGCCACTGCCATGGAATTGGATCTGACTCATAGCGACCCCTCCCTGGGTTTCTGAGGCAGTATCACTATGGAAGTAGATTGCCCAACCTTCCTTCCGAGGAGGAGTGGCTGGTGGATTTGAACAGCCAGCCTTCTGGTTAGCAGTTACATGCCTTAGGCACTACACCACCAGAGCTCCCAGATATAGGACAGGGTTTCTTAATTTGAAATCCAAATGCCCCCAAGGAAACTGTGTATAAAATTCAGAAGGTCTATGTGCTTGCGTGAGAAAAAATAAATAAATAAATGTAGACACCAAAGGAAGGAGCCCTGGTGATGCAACAGTTAAGCCAGCACTCAGCTTCTAACTGAAAGGTCAGTATTTCAAACCCATCAGCAGCTCTGCAGGAGGAAAGACCTGGGTGATCTGCTTCCATAAAGATTTCAGCCTAGGAAGCCCTATAGAGTAGGTCTGCTCTACCATACAGAGTCACTCTAAATTGGAATTGACATGATGACACAAAACAAAACAACAGCAGGCAATGTGCTCCATAATAATAGCAGTTCCTCTAACCTTATCTCCAATAGAAAACACAGATATTTTCACATAACACTCAGAAAAAAAAAAAAAAAAAAAAACCTCACTGAGTCAATTCCAATTCATAGCAACTTCCACTGTTTCCGAGGCTGTAAATCTTTAGGGAAGTAGATTGCCCCATCTTCCTTTTGCAGAGCAGCTGGTTACTTTGCACTGCTGACCTTCTCCTCAGCAGCCAAATGCCTTATCCACCAGAGCTCCTTTCATATAACACTAGAGTTCTGATATATCTGGAAATGTTGTTTTATAACCATCACTAATTGGGAGATTATGGAAGTTATTAGACTGACATTAGATATTATTTATTAATACATAAGCACATGTGTTACTGTAAAATTAAATTTAAAAATATCAATATCTATGTATTAATAAAATTGACTGCTTTCTTAATCCTACATATTTTTAAATGCATTTATAAATGGTATTATGAGAAGGGGTCATAGGTTTTCATAAAATACCAAAAAGTTTTGTGTCACAAGAAGGTTAAGAAACTTATGGTTGGAAAGAATATTCCCCTTATTGGAACTTCAGAGAAGTAGACTACTTAATTCGTGAAAAAAAAAAAAAAAAATAACTAACATCTATACATCAAAAGGGAATTCTTGTCCCAGCCCACACTCCTATCTCTGCCTAGCTGCTCTTTCTTCAATATCCCTTCTCATGGACTACATCTTCCCTAATTTGTTTACTGTTCTTCAGTGGTTGAATGGCTTAGGATAAGAGCTTTTAAGCACAGATCTAAAGCCATTATTAACATTAATTAATGCCCGAAATCTCTTAATGAGGTAGGTAAAAACTATTTTCATTTCATAAATGGGAAAATCAGGTCTAAGCAAGTTTAGCAGTTTGTTCTTAGGCCACCCAAGAAAGTGACTCATTCCTAGAATCAATGCCTATTCCTCTCACATGCAAATTCTTTTTATTTTCCATAAACCAATCTGCTGCAAAAGCAACCTATTTTGCAATCTATCTCATTACTATGTTGTTGTCGTTGTTATTTGCCATCGAGTCGGACCCGACTCATAGCGACCCCTCCTTGGGTTTCCGAGGCAGTGTCACTACGGAAGTAGGAATGCCCAACCTTCCTTCCGAGGAGTGGCTGGTGGGTTTGAGCCGCCAGCCTTCTGGTTAGCAGTCAAGTGCCTTAGGCACTATGCTGCCAGAGCTCCTTCTCATTACTATGTTGTTGTTGTTGTTGTTATGTGCCGTCGAGTCAAACCCAACTCATACTATAGGTACGGACATATTTTTTCTTTATGCAGAAACATTTGGTGGTATCAATAATCATATTCCAATTCCAACTACTTATTTACTGAGTTGTTCTCTAAAAATTGGATCCCTCGTGTGAACCCACCAGCCATTTTGAGGGAAAAAGATGTGGCAGTCTTCTTCCATAAAGATTTACAGTCTTGGAAACCCTATGGGGCAGGCCTACTCATCCTACAGGGTCACTAGGAGTTGGAATCCACTTGACAGCAACAGGTTAGGCTTGGGTTTTTCTCTGAAAATTAATAGATGTTATGTTTGGTAGAAAAGCCCCAAGTCAAAATAAACAATTAAAAAGCATTTTAATTTAATCAGTGCAGCTCATTTCTTGTTTACTTTAGATACTTTACCCAGTTAGGGTCAGAGAGGAACAAAATGAACTTTATGCAGCAAATTATTGCTCAGTTATTGCTCTGAGACACCACACAGTCAGGAAGGACTTTAGTCTTTTTGGTCAATCTGTTTCTTATGGACTCATGTTCTTTGATCAATGGAATTTGTGTGTTTGATCTTATTGTTGCTGTTAGATGCGGTAGAGTTGGGTAGACTCATAATGACCCTATGTACAACAAAACAAAACACTGCCTGGTTCTGCACCATCCCCACAATTGTGTTATGTTTGAGTTCATTGTTTCAGCAACTGTGTCAATCCATCTCGCAGAGGGTCTTCCTCTTTTATGTCAACCTCTACTTTACCAAGTATTATGTCCTTCTCCAGGGACTGGTCACTCCCAATAACAAGATCAAAGTATGCTACACAAAATCTTACCACCCTCGCTTCTAAGTAGCATTCTGGTTGTCTTTCTAGCATCTTAATCTAATGTTTTTTGTTGTTTGAGGAGTTCACCTGGTTTGGCAGGATAATTTGAAAATTTTGAAAATGGTCCATGAGCTGTTTTTAAAAATGATATTTGCCTTTATTCAGTTTGCTCTGATAAATTCCTACTGGCCTGGCAAGGAAGACAAACAGCAGGGATGCAGGAAAAAAATGAAGGGCACAATTGAGTAAATAAATAATTCAGGAAGAAAGGATAGTTCCTCCTTTGAGTACAATCCCAATAAATAAATATGTACGAAATGAGGAAAATAAAAAATCTCTATTAGGCAAGCACCATAGTGATAAACGTCACAGGCAGGCTACATTGAAGGATGCTAAAATTAGAGGAGAAACAGGAAATTTGCACCATCTCAAATTACCTCCCTTAAGACAGCTATTAATTACAAGTTCTTTACATGGGAAGACTTATGAAATCACCCTTATCACCATTTCTTCTGATACTATGCACTGAGAAGGACACAATATCATTTCTTTGGTATTTTTACCGAAAATGCATCACCTCAATTTAAACATAAGAAAACTAGACAAACCCAAGTTGAGAAACATTGGACAAAATAAATGATCAGTACTTTCCCAAAGAAAAAGACAGGGAAAAATAGAACTGTCACAGATTACAGGAGACCAAGGAGATAAGACAACTAAATGAAATGCAGGATCCAGCATTGGATCCTGAAACAGAAAATGGGTATTAGTGGAAAAATTGTCACCACTTTGATATCTATGGTTTAGTCACTAGTACTGTACCGGTATTATTTTTCTGGTTTTGATCATTTTACTATGGGTTGTAAGATGCTAACATTAGGGGAAGTTGGATGAAGACCATATGGGGACTTTCTGCAGTATTTTTGTAAATTTTCTGTAATCTTAAAATAATTTAAATGTAAAAAAAGCAAGACAGCATTTGTGGCAATTCTCTAAATAACTCTCCAGTGGTGATCAGAAAAAGATTTTGGTGACCTTAGAATATCTGGATAATTTATCTTTCAAACTAAGCACAATAAGTCTTTGTCTAGGTATATACAGTTGGTGAATTTTACCTTTTTCAAATGCATAAAATGACATAGGTCTTTTCTATATGAAACACTCTATTTTTCTATATGTATAGTTACTCAAAAAATATTTGTATAACATGGGAATAATAACAATTATTATCCTGCCTGCTCTGTTCTTGCCTGCTAAGATTACAGGGTTGTCATAAGCTATAAAAGAGATAATAGAGGTGAAAAACAGTTTTCAAGTTGTACATATTATGCAAGGATACTGTGTTATTTTTATTGTAAATTAAAAATTGCCAAAGCTATTTGTATAATTTATATATGTATTGAATCTGTTACTCCTTTTAACTTTTTTGGTACCATAATGATATTTCCACTTACTTGTATACCTGTCTTATACTTTCAAAACTATCTTTGAGGGTGAGGATTAAAAGAGAGGGCATGCATATCAGATACTGCAACTCTAACTTATTATCTTTAAACATGCCCTTTACCTTGTTAACTAGTCTGTCAGTTTGTCATACTGTACTGGCTTGGGTGTTGCTGTCATTCTGGAAACTATGCCACTCACTGATATTTCAAGTACCAGCAGAGTCACCAATGGTGGACAAGTTTCAGTGTAGCTTCCAGAATAAGACAGATTAGGAAGAAGTATCTGGTGATCTATTGCTAAAAATATTGGGCAGTGAAAACCTTGTGAATAACAGTGGAATATTGTCTGATAAAGTGCCAGAAGATGAGCCCCTCAGCTTGGAAGCCCCTTAAAACATGACTGGAGAAGAGCTACCTCCTCAAAGTAGAGTTGACGTTAATGACATCGATGGAACAAAGCTTTTGGGACCTTTATTTGCTGATGTGCCAAAACTCAAGATGAGAAGAAACAGCTGCAAGCATCTATTAATAATCAGAACATGGAAAGTACGAATATGAATCTGGGGAAATTGGAAGTCATCAAAAATGAAAAGCAATGTATAAAGATTGGTATCCTAAGCATTAGTAAGCCAAGATAGACTGCTATTAGCCATTTTGAATTGGACAATCTTATGTTCTACTATGCTGAGAATGAAAAATTGAAGAGGAATGGCATGACATTCATTATTATAAAGAACATTTCAAGATCTATACTGAAGTACATGCTAGAAGTACAATGAAGTCAGTGATAGGTTAATATCCATGTACCTGCAAAGAAGACCAGTTAATACAACTATATTCACATTTATGCACCAACCACAAATACCAAAGGTGAAGAAATTGAACATTTTTACCAACTTTTACAGTCTGAAGTAGAGCAAACATGCAATCAAGATGCATTGATAATTACCAATGATTAGAATACAAAGGTTGTAAAAAAAGAAGGATCAGTAGTGGGAAAATATGGCCTTGGTGATAGAAATGATGCTGGAAATCATATGATAGAATTTTGCAAGACCAACAACCTATTCATTGGAAATACCTTTCTTCTTCAACAACATAAACAATGATTATACATGTGGACCATACAGGATGGAATACATAGGAATCAAATTGACTTTGAAAAGAGATGAAGCTCAATATAATCAGTCGGAACAAGGCCAGGGGTCAACTTCAGAATAGGCCATCAATTACTCATCTGCAAGTTCAAGATGAAGCTGAAGAAAATTAAAACTAGTCAATAAGAACCAAAATATGACATTGTGTATATCACACCTGAATTTAGAGACCATCTGAAGAATGGTCTTTTTGATCATTGAACAAGATCATCATCTGTGATGCATTGAGTAAGTTGTGGGATGATTTCAAGGACATCATATATAAAGAAAGCAAAAGGTCATTAAAGAAGATAGGAAAGAAAGAAAAGACCAAAATAGATATCATAAGAGACTCTAAACCTTGTTACTTAACATAGAGTAGCTAAAAGGAAAGGAAGAAATGATGGCATAGAAGAGCTGAACAGAATATTTCAAATGGTGGCCTAAGAAGACAAAATAAAATATTATGAAACATGCAAAGACTTTGAGTGAGAAAACCAAAAGAGAAGAATGTGCTTATCATTTGTCAAGATGAAAGAACTGAAGAAAATATTCAGGCCCCAAGTTGAAATACTGAAGGATTTTATGCACAAAATATTGAATGACATAGGAAGCATCAAAAGAAGATGGAAGGA
>NW_006921995.1:1130520-1139694 GCF_000298275.1 Orycteropus afer afer | reverse complement strand
GAAGACAGCTACCTGGAAAAGTGACTGAAAGAGATCTGTACCTGTGCCCATCCCAGGTAAAGGTGATCTAACAGAATGTTGAAATTATTGCACATCAGTGTTTATATCACATGCAAGTAAAATTTTGCTGAAGATAATTTAAAATTATCATGCAGTAGTACATCAACAAGGAACTGCCAGAAATTCAAGCTGGATTCACAAGAGGATTTAGAACAAGAGATATCATTGCTGATGTCAAAGGGATATTGGCTGAAAGCAGAGAATACCATAAAGATGTTTACCTGTGTTTTATTGACTATCCAAAAGTATTCAACTGTGGATACAAAAAATTATGTACAGTATTTTGCAGAATGGGAATTACAGAACACTTAATTTTACTCATATGAAACCTGTAAGTAGACCAAGAGGCAGTGTTTGAAAAGAACAAGGGCATACTGCATGGTTGAAAAGCAAGAAAGGTGTGCATCAGGGTTGTGTCCTTTCACTATACTTATTCAATCTGTCTGCTGAACAGAAAATCTAAGAGTCTGGATTATATGAAGAAAAACATGGCATCAGTTTTGGAGGAAGACATATTAACTACCTGCAATATACAGATGACACTATCTTGCTTACGGAAAGTGAAGAGGACTTGAAACTCAGTAGATGAAGATCAAAGACCACAGCCTTCAGTGGATTACACCTCAATATATTGAAAATTAACATCCCCAAACTAGACCAATAATTAACATCGTGACAAACAGAGAAAAGATTGAGGTTGACAGGAATTTCATTTCACTTGTATCCACAATCAACACCCATAGAAGGGAAGCAGCAGTCAAAAAATCAAATGACATATTGCATTGGGCAAATCTGCTACAAAATACCTCTCTCTATAAAGGGTTAAAAGGAAAGACGTCACCTTTAGAACTAAGGTGCACATGACCCAAGCCATGATATTTTTAATAACCTCATATGCATGTGAAACCTGGACAATGAATAAGGAAGACCAAAGAAAAAGTGATGTATTTGAATTATAGTGTTGGTGAAGAATATTCCATATGCCATTGTCTGCCAGACAAATAAATATGTATTAGAAGAAGTATAGCTGGAGTGCTCCTTAGAGGTAAAGATTGTGAGACTCTGTCTCATGTACTTTTGACATGCTGTCAGAAGGCACCGTCCCTGGAGTAGGTATAGTAGAGAGTCAGTGAAAAAGGAAAACCCTCAATGAGATGGATTAACCCAGTGGCTGCTATTTGGTGCTCAAACATATCAATGATAGTGAATAAGGTACAGGACGGGGCAGTGTTGTGTTCTGTTGCACATAATGTTCTTATGAGTTGGAGCTGACTCTATAGCACCTAACAACAAGTGGAGTGGGTTATATTGAGGTTTCTTCTCCAAAGACAATGTTAAGTTGGTGCATCCTTCACTACTAGCATTGATAAAGAGATTCATTGCTTGGTTGGCCTCTTTGGATTTTGAAGCCAAAATACATAGTTTATTTGAATAATCGGTTTTGCCCATATATTGAATTTTAAATGGGGTTCAGAGCAAATGAAGGGTCTGAAGCTGGTCTGGAGTACACAACAAACTATTCTGCCGTGTAGGCCGTATGAATCAGGTTTGTGACTTTTAGAGCTGTTCTATGGAGCTTCTGAGCAAATCCCCATAAGAGAATGACAGTGCATATACCTAGGATTTTGAAACAAACTACATAGATAGCCATTTTCTTTTTCAGAAATGGCACATTTATTGCTATTTGGTGCTATTATTGTTGTTGTTAGGTGCTGTTGAGTCAGTTCCAACTCATAGTGAGCCTATGCACAATAAAATGAAACACTGCCCAGTTCTGGACCATCCTCACAATTGTGCCATGCTTGAGCCCATTGCTGCAGCCATTGTGTCAATCCATCTCATTGAGAGTCTTCCTGGTTTTCACTGACTATGTACTTTACCAAGCATGATGTCCTTTTCCAGGGACTGATCCCTCCTGATAACATGTCCAAAGTGCTTGTGATACAATCTCAACATTCTGGCTCTTAAGGCGTATTCAGGTGTTACTTCTTCCAAGACCGATTTATTTGTTTCTCTGGCAGTCTATGGTACATTCAATATTATTCACCAACACCATATTTCAAATACATCAATTTTGCTTTTGTCTTTCTCATTCATGCATATGAAGTGATTGAAAATACTTTGTACTGGTAGAGATTATATATCTAATCATGGGACACCAAATCGACTGTGAACTCTGAGATGACACTCATGAAATTGAAGTTATCTAATCCACAAAGCTCTAAATTTAGGCAAGAACAGTAACACTCCATCATAATGTAATAATGATATGAGATTGAATTCAAGCAGGTTTTGCATATATAATTAGCACGAGTTGAAGTTCAGACTCATAGCTTTTATTCCTATTACATTGCTGGTTCTTCTTCAGTCCACTTCTGTGATCTCCTGGGGCATTCCCTCTGACCAGATGACTGAGGAAGAAGAAAACCAGGCCCAGTTTACAGATTATTCTGCATGATATGCTGGCACAGATAGAAGGGAATTACTTCATTAATGTGACCCAACTAAAGGGTGGTCTGGAATGATAGTAAGGAAATGAAATATTTCCACTGAGCAGAACTTCAATCTGTTCTGTGTGCCTACTCTGCCTAGAAAAAATGGCCACAGGAAAAATGAGCCACATGATTAGCGGCTTGTGGTTGTCACTGTATATTCAAGGACTTAAAAGATATAAAATAGGAGGAAATTGGGGAAAGATATATGTAGATGTACCTTTAAGAATAGGAACAGAATGTGAGCATTTGTGACAGGAATTCCCACCAAATGACACTTAACTGCAGAATCTTGCAATCACCAGTGTGACAAGATGACCCATTATGTGGGTAATACTCAACTTCTGTCTCCAGCCACCTTACTGCTAACTCAAAGGCTTTTGGATTAAAAATGATCGTGATACCAGGAATGGAGGTTACGAATGGGCTCAGCAATATGGACTTAACCTCGTCAAAGATGATTTGGCTGCTACCACTGCTAAGGGCCTAACTGGCCAATAGTATAGACATTGCTGAGTCTCTGAAAGGCAGCACTCTTTCGGGAGACAGACTAGCAATCTGGTGACAAGTTAATTTCTTTGGACTTTGATGTTATGAAGAGGATAGTGATTTACCCTTAATGGATAAGTGATACTCAGTCATGTGTCATTTAACATCTGCAATATGTTCTGTAAAATAGAACATTATATGATTTGGATATTGTTTGAACACATATTATATACAGGCAGTCTTTGGATTAGGGATGAGTTCCATTCTTAAGTCTGTCTTTAAGTTGAATTTTTATGTAATTCAGAACAGATAGGGATGGATCTAACATCAATTAGTCAAATGTTTGTCTTAGTATATAGTTTTCTATGTATAAAAAACACTAAAGAAATGCTTCCAGATAAACTAAAACATCTTTAACTAATTATATTAACAGTGTTTCGATACATGTCATAAAGAAGTGCCTGTTTGTTGTTACAAACCATTGTATGGGATTGGTTCATGGGTGTATATGCGATTGGATTGTCAAACAGATGTTAAGCAACACGTGACCATAGCTGGTGTTATATCATCAGTACCACCAAAAAATATTTATCAAGTGCTTTAACATAATTCATTTCTAACCTAAGGGATAAGACATAGTTTCTTTCTGGAGTCTAATCAAAGAAGAGAATATATGTATACAAATTAATTGTCCCCAGAATATAATGAATTATTGGTATTAAGAACACAGGAAACACTTGTTGTTGTTGTTGTTATGTGCCGTCGAGTCGGCCCGACTCATAGCGACCCCTCCTTGGGTTTCCGAGGCAGTATTACTACGGAAGTAGGATTGCCCAACCTTCGGAGTTCAAATTTCAAGGAATAGCTATTTTTTACAGAAGACAATGACAGCAGAGGAACTAGGATATGATTGGGCTAAGAGGAAAGAAAGAGGGAAAGAATAAGAGGAAGAAGGAATAATATTAATAACGTTTGTGGTTGAGTCGATTCTGACTTCTGGTGACTTGTCTCTGTCAGAGTAGAACTGTACTTCATAGGGTTTTTAATGGCTGATTTTTGGGAAGTAAATCACCAGGCCTTTCTTCTGAGGTGCCTCTGGGGGGACTCAATGTTCCAACTGCTGTACTAGCAGCAGGTCTCATTAATTGTTTGCATCACCCAGTGACATAGTATTAATTGGAGATTGAAACTTGTTTGGCAGTTTTATAGAATAATTTAGAAGTAACATAAATTTGGAGACAGTTATTAGCTAGGGTAGAGTATAAAGAACCTAAAATACTAGGATGAGGATTTTTTTTTTTTTTTTTAAATAGGTGGAAGAGAGACACTGAAACTTTTCAAGAAGTTGGACAAATTCAGTGCAGTGAATTGCTTGATGTGGCCCTTCTAGCCACTGTCCTCCATTCTGTGATGTTTTGTAAATCCCATTATCCATGCCTATTTGGGGTGGTGTGGTAGTTAAGGTCAGGTATCAACTTGGCTGGGCAGCTGGTAGTAGTCATTCCCTATAATGACTGGCAATCCACTCTGTGATGGGATTTAGGTTAATTCTGTTGGGGCAACACAGGTGGAATGTATCTTGCGTCCTGCCCTGCTGGAGGGTATAATTCAAGTCACCACCCTTAGCTTCCCTGAGGGTATACCTACGAATCTCCTGGGAAGATTCACTCTCCTCTTGCTCGGGCTTTGTGTCTTGGATCATCCTCATATCACCCCTGGATTTGGAACAGCAGCCGTCATCTGATCTGCTGATTGAGGTTCATCAAACCCCGAGAGTTGGGAGGATCCACCAGACCTACTCACGGACCCGAGACTTGCCAGCCTGTCAGCCTCCACCACTACTACTTGAGACAAACCCCTGGGTGCCTGTGAGTTCTGTGAGGCGTTACAGTGAAATACAGAACTCTAAGACTGGGGAAATTACTGGGAGGAGGAGGAGGAGTTAATGTCTGAAATGATGGAGTGGCATGGTAGTTTGGACATCTGGGACATCTTTAACCTCCGTCTCATGGGAACCGGCCTCGTGCTGATCTTTCTAAGAGAAATTGTTCAAGCATTCAGACAACCCATTAACTTTCCCATCAAACTCCCACAAATGACAGGAAACTTGCTTTTGTCTGTTTTGGTAGTTAAACCTTAACAATAATCTTAAACAGGTAAGATCTGAAGACTATGTGGAAGAGAGAAAACAAACTGTCAAATGAATAGAGGAGGTAGCAGCACAGGCAGTGAGGGAAGCTCTGTTTTCCCTAGGAGAATTCTGGAGAAGTTCTGCACTGAATCCATACAAACCAAAACTGAGAAAAATCCTGCAACGTTTTGGGTATAAAGTGTGCCAAAATTTTCTATGAATTGGAAAATCTATTCAAAATTTGTACTGATGACATTGTCCAGTACTCTAACTGCAGTGACTCATCACATAAAACCTATAATGAGCTTAATTTTCACAGACCACATGTTGGGTAATTGTCCTTGATATGTGGCCTAATTATGACATCATACTTCCTTAAGAACAACTTTATTTCTGGAAAACTCCTTTCTGTAAATTTATTTATCTGCAGTCATTTTACTTTAAGTCACAGTACTAGATGTTTCTCATCATAATATTAAATGCCTTGTTAAAGATTCTGTCACTGCAAATGAAACTTAATTATATCCTTAAAGTTTGAACTTTGGATGCTAGTTCATACATATGAGGGCAAGGTACAGAGTCAAACTTTTATAGAGTCTTAACTGTTCTCCCACCTGAAATAAAAACAATTAGGATTACAACTTTCTGCACTTAGCTCTGAAGTAGTCACAATAAGTATACTTTAGAAATCCAAATATTCTTATAAGTAAAACTAGTTTAAATGCATAATTGCAAATACTTTCAACATTGGAAAAAATACCTTCTTCCCTTTTATTCTAAAAGAAATTCAGGTTATTTATTAGAAATGCCACAAAATGTTAAAGGAAATGGTCAAAATATTATAGTCAATTGCTGAGATCTTCTAGAAGTAGGAAAGCTGCTTTTTATCTTCCTAGTCATTGTCATGGGAGTTATTTCCCTGTAGTAACTTTATTACAAAACAGGAAGATTTATTCAGTTATATATTTATTTGAGAAGGAGCACTGGTTTTGCAAAGGGTAAGAGGTCGACTGTTCAAATCTAGCGGTGACTCCATGGGAGAAAAGACCAGGAAATCTGCTCCTGTAAAGATTATAGCCTATGAAACTATTGGTAGTTCTATTCTCTTTCATGTGGTCATTATGAGTTGTAATGGACTCCATAGCACACAGCAGCAACAACAGTATTCATTTGGCAGATTGTCAGTAATGGAAAGAAAATCTGTGTGAGTGATAATCTGTTCTGGTGCTCATATTTATTTTCAATTTTTAATTGAACATGAATTAACTATCTCCTCCTCTTATCTCCCCCCCTTTCCTTCATCTGAAAGCTTGAGGATAGTAAATACAACTGTTTTACTTCAAAGAGATCATTTCCAATCTAAGAGAATGTGTTAAATAACAGATATTCATTAAAGTGTTTGATATCTGGTAACTCTCCAAATTAAGAGACCAGGCCCACACTTGATGTATTTCCAGTAGTAGTTCTATAAGAAAAAGAGTCTAGATGACCATAGAACATTTCTATACTTAGGTTCATCTCTGGTAAATTAAGGAGTCCCAGGTTGGCACCAACAGTAAAGCGCTTGACTACTTAGAGAAAGTTGATGGTTTGAACTCACCCAGAGATGCCCTGGAAGACAGGTCTACTGCCATAAGGTCACAGCTTGACAACCCTGAGGAGCAGTTCTGTTCTGCACTCATGGGGTTACTATGTGTTGGGATCAACTTTAGAGTAATGGGTTGTTTTTGGTTTTTGTGGCAAATTAAATATTCTCTAGGTTGGCCTGGTTGATCTAACACCTAACGTTATTGGGTTCCAATTTGAAGTAGATCTAACCTCTTCTCAATTGCAAGACTTTCTTCCTTAAGCAAAAAAGTAAGTTATTAAGAAAATTAAAACTAAATTGGTATTTTTCTCCCACTGTGCATTCAAAAGGGAAGAATAAGTCATCTCTTTTATTCAAAACCAACAGAGGAGTGGATAGAAAGTTGTTTCTAAGAGCCTGAGTTAGAACTTCTCTTTCTGACCCTAATTTGTCAGGAGGAAAAAAAAAAAAAAAAGATTATTGAGGAGGAGGAACGGATCAAGGCTAGATTCTGGAGCTGAACAGAAGAATGTGGCTTATCTTCACCAGGTATCTTCCCAAAGATACAACTGGAAGTGCCCTTTGCGCCTCATGAAGGAGACAGCTTCTGAGTGGGAGGTGCATGGATGCCGTGGCTTTGAGAATCATAGTGAAAGTTCTATGTGCTCACAATTGCATGAGGAGCGTGGGCTGCTGATTTTAGACAGACTTCACACATTTAGACAATGACAAAATGCAGATGAAAAACTTTCTCCAAGTTATCAGGGTAGCTTGAATCTTTAGGACTTTCCTAACACCACAGAGAGAGCTACCTTTCCTGCCTCTCCATAATAGCTAATATTGGTTGCTTTTACTTCTCTAACAAATGTGGATTTGACTCAAAATTTAATTTGATATAGTAAAAAAGAAAAAAAAAAGAAAAAAATATATGATTATGAGTCTTTCTGCACCTGGGTATATAGAAGGCACTACATTTGCTTCCCACAGGAGCTCTGGTTGCTTAGTGCCTAAAGCAATTGATGGCTAATCAGAAGGCTGGCGGTTCAAACCCACCAGGCACTCCTCGGACTGAAGGTTGGGCAATCTACTTTCGTAGTGATACTGCCTCAGAAACCCAAGGAGGGGTCGCTATGAGTCGGGTCCGACTCAACGACACATAACAACAACAACAACAACAACAACAACATTTCCTTCCCAAGGTTATTGTGAGATTAGATTCACATTCAGGGTTGTCTCAAGATTCTCAAATTTACTCTGGGATATTTGTCCCAGAGGCATAAAATTTCTCAATGCTGGAATAAATTTGTGCATAAAACCTGATAATATAATTTTAGGAAGGATCACCATTCAGAAGAGCTGAAAATTTGTTCAAAATATCACATTAACGTCTTTCATTTACCCACTCTCAAAGTCTTAAAAAACAAAACAAGAAAAACCTCATTGCCATTGAATGAATTCTAAATCATAGCAACCCTCATTGGGTTTCTGAGGCAGTAAACCTTTACAGAAGTAGATTGCCCCATCTTCCTTCTGTGGAGCAGCTTGTGGGTTTGAACCTCCCGTCTTCCTCTTCTTGTTGTTGTTAGGTGCCGTCGAGTCATTTCTGACTCATAGTGATCCCATGCATAGCAGAACTAAACACCGCCCGCTCCGTGCCAGCTCCACAATCCTTGCTATACTTGAGCCCATTGTTGCAGCCACCATGTCAATCCATCTCGTTGAAGGTCTTCCCCTCCGTTGTCGACCCTCCACCTTACCAAGTATGACATCCTTCTCCAGGGAATGATCCCCTCTGACAACATGACCAAAGTAGGTGAGACGAAGTCTGGTCATCCTCGCTTCCAAGGAGCATCTTGGCTGCACTTCCTCCAGGACAGATCTGTTAGTTCTTTTGGCAGTCCACGGTACCTTCAGAATTCTTTGCCAGCACCACAACTCAAAAGCATCAACTCTTCTTTGGTCTTCCTTATTCGTTGTCCAGCTTTCACATGCATAGGAGGTGATTGGAAATATCATGGCTTAGGTCAGGCACACCTTAGTCCTCAAGGAGGCATCCTTGTTCCTCAACACTTGAAAGAGTTCCTTTGCAGCTGACCTGCCCAGTGCTACACGTCGTCTAATGTCCTGACTGCTGCTTCCATTGGCCTCAATTGTAGAACCAAGTAGTGTGAATTCTTTGACAACCTCAATCTTTTCTCCATTTATCATGATGCTGCTTATAGGTCCAGTTGTGAGGATTTTTGTCTTCTTTATATTGAAATGTAATCCATAGTGTAGACTGTGTTCCTTAATCTTCATCAGTAAGTGCCTCAAGTCATCCTCACTTTCAGCAAGTAAAGTTGTATCATCAGCATATCTCAGGTTGTTAATGATTCTTCCTCCAAACCTGATGCCACGTTTTTCTTCATATAGTCCAGCTTCTCAGATTATTTGCT
>NW_006921995.1:1127022-1128420 GCF_000298275.1 Orycteropus afer afer | reverse complement strand
AAGGTTTTCCCTGGCCAATTGTTTGAGAAGTGGATGGCCTCTTCCTTCTTCCTAGTCTGTCTCAGTCTCCAAGCCAGGTGATACCTATGTAACCGGTGTACCCCACTGGGTTTGAAACACCAGTGGCACAACCTCAAGACTTACAGCAACATGTCACCACAGTAGGGTAAACTGACAGACAAATTTGTCTCCCTTAGCTGTTAGAAACCCCTCCAACCACACTTACCTGGATCCCTGCGGCTAACTCCTCAATCTGTTCCAGTGCCCTTTTCCTTTTCTGTCCTCTCCCTGCCTTCCCAACTCACTCCTTGTGGGGCATGGCCTGGGTTCCCTGTCTTCACCTGGGTCCCTGCGGCTTACTCCTCAATCTGTTTGGTCCTCTTTGCCTTTTCTGTCCTCTCCCTGCTTCCGCCTGCCTCGCTGCTGCCTGTTCTTAGGTCTCTGGAATCTGAATAAGAATGCTATCACTTTAAAATCCAAAATGGTTCCTATCTTCTGGTTAGCAGTAAATGCCTCAGGCACTCACTGAGCCATCAGATCTTCTTACAAAGTCAAAGTCTTAAGCTGTTATCTATTTATCTATCAAAATTGTTCAGATTCTTCCATCACCCCAAAACCAAATCCACTGCTGTCAAGTTGGTTCCGACTCATACAACCCTATGTACAATGGAATTAAACATGGTCTGGTCCTGAGCCAGCCTCACAACCATTCCTCTGCTTGAGCATTGTTGCATTGTTACATTGTTGCAGCCAACGTGTAAATAATTAATGATAGTGCAAAGAACATCTTCATGTTGGTAGAAATTAAAACTTTAGGCTAAAAGGATAAATCCCAAATGAATAAGATTTATGCCTTAACTAGAAGAAAGAGATTTGTTTGTTGTGTGTTGGGCCTGGCTAGGGCTAGGATGTTAAAAGCAGATAAAGTGGTAGTTTTGAGGACTCTTCTCAGTCAAGCTTCCATCTTCTTTACCTGGGAAAGGCATATAAAGTTGTGGCACTCTGGGACTATTCAAGTAAATAGTGTTAATTAAAGCCTTGCACCCTAAGGGGGAAAAGACAATATGGGCTACAAGTGGCTGTGTCTTAGTAGAGCTACCTCTGGGGAGTTTGTGAAACCTAGGTTTCAAGAAATCTCCCTTGCCACCACCCCTGACTGTCAGCTGCTGTCATTTTCATTAGAAGTAAAGTACATTTAAAATATGCATCAAAGTCAGCCTGAGAGGCATAGAAGAGCCAGAGATGGCCCAAATTAGCCGAGTCGTTGTTGTTGTTGTTGTTATGTGCCGTGGAGTCGGCCCCGACCTCCTTGGGTTTCCGAGGCAGTATCACTACGGAAGTAGGATTGCCCAACCTTCCTTCCGAGGAGTGGCTGGTGGGTTTGAACCACCAGCCGTC
>NW_006921995.1:1120160-1126282 GCF_000298275.1 Orycteropus afer afer | reverse complement strand
AAACAAATAAATAAAATAATACCATGATTTCAATTTTTGCACATATGAAATGAGAGGATTGGACAATTGATGCCTAGGTCTGTGTTGTTCTAGCTTCCAGATTCCAACGAATGTCTGGTAAAGATGGATACCTTCAAGCAGGAACGGAAGCCTAAATTTGCTTAGAAAGTGCTGACAGGGCTAGGAACTTCACCAGCATTTCCTGTCTCAAAAACAAGTTCTCAATTTGGTTTTCTCTGTCACTGAAACGGGGATCAGAAACTGTTCCTGTTTGCTCAAAAGCAGAAGCTAGAATCATTTCAGAGAAAGAAAGAGCAAAATTGAAACGGAAACTCCACTTCTAACTCTCTGTAGAGGCAGTGGAGTGTATCTGCTATAGGCTTCTACTCCCTCCTTGTAAGTGAAATTAACCACAGAAGTGTCTTTCACACTTCTGTCATTAATTTCACTTGCAAGGAGGGAGTAGAAGACTCCCTGCCCTCATGCAGAGAGTCTTTCACACTTCTGTCCTAAATCAGTGTATAGCTGACTGTTTTCAAAACTAACCAAATCATCTCACAGGTACCAAAAATAGTCTTAGTCAGGAGTCTTGATTCTTCTCCTTTCCATGGAGTGTGTATCCATTGACCACATGATTGTGAGCTTAAGTCTGACACAGTAATAGACTAATTTTCGCTATTAATAAAATTCTCTATGAAATAAGGCATATCCCAATACATGGAAGAGAACTTCATGATATGCAGCTGTTTGCTACTTGTCCATTGTAAAACATTTTATAATCTTCTTGGGATCTAGATCAGGGTTATGAAAATGAATCAACATTGTTGTTGTTGTTGTTGTTGTTGTTACGTGTCGTTGAGTCAGCCCCAACTCATAGCTACCCCTCCTTGGGTTGCCAAAGCAGTATCACTGAGGAAGTAGATTGCCCAACCTTCCTTCCGAGGAATCAGCATTAGGGGGGAAAAAGAAAACACAAACAACTTTTGACAGGAGGTTTCATTCATTCTTCATGACTGTGGTAGGCCATCTAGTATTAAGGAATATTTAAAATTTCAGTGTTGGTGACAGAGAAGGAATGAAAATGGAGAGGATTGGCATGTCATCATGGGGGTTGGATTGTTGTTGTTGTTGTTATGTGCCATCGAGTCAGACCATGTCAAATTAGGAAGGTTAATATAGGAAGGCCCATGCAGAGAGATGAGAATTGGCAGGAAACTAGACACATTAGGTATTTTCATACCTTTCTCAGTGGTTGTTCTCTTTACTGAAATGCTCTTTTTTTTTTTTTCAAACTGACCTCCTCATTCATCAAGGCTCAGTTCAAATATTACTTCCTTTCAGAAACTTTCTCTTGTCTCTCTCAGATTTACAGTCTTTTATTTGTGTTTTTGTAGATGTTTTTAACCTATTGTACATTTTTATTTTTGTAACTGTATCCCTGATAGGCTCTGAGTTCCTTGATGGTATGACATTTATTTATCCTTGCAATGCTAATATCTAACACATCGTTTAGCATATAGGAGATAATAAAGCATGTTGAAGCAAATCAATTTAGGATATGGAGTTGGTAGCTTAAAATGATTTAAAATGTTCCTTTCTTTCAATTTATCCCTCTCATTCCTGTTTTTCTGGATATGCCTATCACGGGTCATATGGTGCATAACCCAACACTCAATCTATTAAGCCATCTTTCAAACATCAGACTCATTTTTAACAAGGCTGTTCATTTGCATGCTATTTTAAACCCTCAAATCTCTTTTGCATATGCTACCAAATAAGTTGATAACATACTAAACAAAGTTCTTAAAAAATCCTTTTAGGTTGGTTCCAGATTTAAAAAAACCTGACGCTTAAAAAGAATCAGTGACTTAGACCAGCATGTGAGCCTTGTGAACCCTCAGTGTAATTCCATCTAATCCAGAGATTAATTTTTTTAAAAAACATATTTTTAAATAGTTTCAAACTTAGAGGAAAGTTGTAAGAATAGCCCAAAGAACACCTGGATACTTTGCTCAGATTCCCAGATTTACCCATTATTATCATTTTGCCACATTTAATATTTATCATTCTCTTTCTCTTACTCTCTCTCTTTCTCTCTCTCTATATATAGTCTCTTAAACCATTTGAGAGTAACTTGCAGATATTATAATATAAGGTACATTGTACTTCAGTGTACATTTTCTAATAAGAACATTTACTTATGTACCATAGAAAAATGATCAAAATCTGGAAATTTAACATTGACAATACATTAATCAACAGGCCTTATTAAAATTTTGCAAAATTTTCTAATCACATCATTTATAGAACTTTCTTTCTCTTTCAGGATCCAACATTGCTTTTAATTTTTATGTATCTTTTGTCTCTGATCTGGAAGTATTCCTGTCTTCCTTTTTATTTCTTGACATTGATACATTTTTTTTTAAAGAATTCAGGGCATTTACTTCATAGATTATACCTTAGTTTAGATTACCTGGTGTTTCTTCAGGCATCCTGTGGTGCAGTGGTTAAAGCGTTGGGCTGCTAACCGAAACTTTGGAGGTTCTAACCCACTTGCTCTGTAATAGAAAGATATGGCAGTCTGTTTCTGTAAAGATTTACAACTTTGGAAGCCCTAGGGGCAGTTTACTCTGTCCTGTATGGTTGCTATGCATTGGAATCGACTAGACAGCAGTGGTTTTGGTTTTAGTGCTTCCTCATGATTAGAACCAGGTTATGCAACAACAGTTGTTGTTAGGTGCCAGTGAGTCAATTTCAACTCAGAGTGAATGCATGCGACAGCAAAATTTCCCCGTAGAGATTTCTTGCCTGTAATCTTTACATGTCTTTCGCCCACAAAGTCACTGAGTGGGTTCAAATTACCAGCGTTTTGGTTACATAAATGATGATGTTTCTGTCTCAGTGTATCACATCTGGAGGCACATGATATTAGCTGACCCATCATTGTTAATGGCCACCAGCTTTCTCCATTGTAAAGTTATTATTTTTCCCTTTTTAATTACGCCCAGGGATTGAAAAAAAAAAAAAAATTCTAATAGGATTAATTGTTATACATGCAACTGGTGGTGTGTCTTCACTCTCAGTATCTTGGGCCTCCTTTAACTCCAGTCATCTCTGAAGCACCCATCCTCAGGTAGGTGAAACATGCACTGGGCATCTCTAGGTTTCTGCCCCATTGCCATTCTACATAGCAGTGTGGGATGTCTGTGACAGGTAACAGACTTACATCACACATATGTATGTGAGAGAATTAATGCCCATGGGGCAACTCTTGACCAGTGGAAGACAGATGCCAGTGGATAAATGCTTCTCTCTTCTATTCCTTGGATGTACAGCTCTGAAGCTATTCTACATGACTTTTTAGAAGATCTCAGTGGATCACATGCTAATTGCCTATGGTCAAGCCCAACTTGAATGCCCCCTGTACTGCTTTCTTTCTTATTTTCTTCCTGTTTTATTCTCCTCAGGCCCTCCACTCTTGACCCTTGATATCATTTACCAAAATAATCCATTGCACACAAACCCTTGTCTCACACTTTCCTTTCTGATGGGACCTAGACTAAAACAATTGTGCCTAGAGGTTAATAGAGGTAGTGGGTTGGGAGGTGATAAATTAGAATACAGCAGTACAAACAGAATGCTACATCATCTTTAGGTGCTAACCTAACCAGACCTTCCTTATCTCCAAAACAAAGGCACACCTATTTCTACATTAATACCATTCTAGTTCTGACTATGCTATCAACACTTCTCTTCAATACACATTTCTTCCTTTCCCACTTGCCCTGCCAGTGAAGAGCCTTCTAATTTGTAATCTCTGAAGGCATTGCAAGAGAATAAAAAGAGCTTGTTGTTGTTGTTGAGTCAGACCCGACTCATAGTGACCCCTCCTTGGGTTTCTGAGGCAGTATCACTATGGAAGTAGATTGCTCCATCTTCCTTCCGAGGAGTGGCTGGTGGGTTTGAACTGCCAGCCTTCTGGTTAGCAGTCAAGCGCCTTAGGCACTACACTACCAGAGCTCCTAAAAAGAGCTCGTGAACCCAATTGCTTTGCTCAATTGCACAAATCTCTTCCTTCTCTTTTTCAGTATTCTGCCCCACAAATTTGCTTTTTCTAAGGCATCTGGCTGCTAACCAGAAGGTCAGTGGTTCAACATCCCCAGCTACTCCATGGAAGGAAGATATAGAGATCTCCTTTCATAAAGATTTATAGCTTTGGAAACCCAATGGGGGTCGCTATGAGTCAGAATTGACTCAATGGCAATAAGTTTGGTTTTTTTTGGTTTATTTCACTTTGTCCTTGCTCATTATTCTCTAAGGCAACTCATTCTCCTTTAAGAAAGAAAAGAAAACAGGGAAGAAACTATCATTTATTCCTTTTTAATAGCAGAAAATTTGGAACTGTGTGTATTTCCTCGAAGAAAGAAGCACCATGAATAAGTACTCAGTGAATAATTTGGGATGCTGATGAAGTCAAGTCCTACTCTTGGCTGAAATGGAAAGTGTTGATATTGGAACATTCCCTGTCCTGGGCATCGGGAAGACTGGGAATTACTCCTAGTTCAACTCTGTGAATAGATCAAATTTTAAAACCTCTATAATCAGCTCTCATTTTAATGAAGGGATGCAATGGTTATCTTTATTATGAATTGAATATAAATATGAGCTGACATGATTTTGATGTATTTTCAGGTAACTGAAGAATAATCTTCATGTATTGTGTAATCAGTTTTATTCCTCTGCTTCTGTAATTATGCAGGTATGTGGCTTGCTTTCTTTTTGCACTGATAATATTATATCCTGCCACATTCTCCTTAAGATAATGAGGCTGACTTGTACAATAGCAAACACTTGTCTTTAGATTGTTGACAGGCACTATAACTTAATTAAGTTGATATTTCAAACAGAAATTCTCAGAGCTGGGAGGAATCACAGAGAATTGTGAAAGATTCCTTTGTAGGATTCCTTTGCAGCTTACCAAATAGTGAGTTTTCCGGTCTAATAATTTTAAACAACTGTGTTCCAGTTGTGAGGTGTGTCACAAGTATTTTGCTGCAATGTTATTATTCTAACTATAATTTCTTCCCTTTCTCAGACTATGTTAGAAGAAAGAGCATGCTGTTGGTCAGAAACCAAGACAAAACAACTAATTTCATGTAATAAGTCATGTGGTTTGAATTGTCTTACTGGTCATAGTGATGGATCTGCAGCAATTTGGTCACATTCCCTCCTTATAAAGCTAAAGATACACTTTTGGAGACTATACCATGAATAGGATAATATGCAGTCTGTGACTGTGTCCACAGTATTTAAGTAAGTTAACCCATGCAAAAAAAAAAGGTCATGGGGACAGCAATGTCTGACCTCCTCTAACTTCACAAGTGGAAGGAGGATTAAAAACATCAACAGCCCAAAGCTGAGTCCTTTGAGGCAAAGGTGAGACATGCCACCCCTCTCCAATCTTTTTACTGATTCTCACACCAACCGTCCCTCCCATGACACTGTCAAATTTTTGCTGCCTTCAATAATTCATTGCAATGACCACATAGAACTCATAGACAATACTCATGATTATGGGGTTTATTAGGGAAGTAACAGGTTACAAATCAAGATCAGAAATGACTCAGGATACAGTCCTTCAATCAGGATAATGTCTTCTCAGGCAAGCAACAGGCATGCTTCTTCTTCTTCTTCTTCTTTTTTTTTTTTTTTATTGTGATTTGGGTGAAGATTTACAGAGCAAATTCACTTTCCATAAAGCAGTTCACATATACTTTGTCTCATGTCATTGACCACAGTTTACCACAATGCAAGAGCTCCCTTCCCACTTCCTCCCCATAGTTACCTCTTCCCAGTGTCCATCCCTCCATACACTCCTGCCCCCTGAGCACAGGCATGCTTCTTTCTGGCCTTGGTCTCTGCCCTGCTTGAGCAAGTGTTTCCAAGTTCTTTTAGATCTGCCAATAAGTGCCCAGAGAGGCATTCCACTCCTCCAGCAAGGATCCTGGAACCTTAGCTTTCTTAGTGGGCTGGGAAGCCTACCAGTGTGTCTCACACTGGTCTCTTGGTTCTGCTGCCACCATCTCTCTGTCATCTCAGTAAAGCGTTATAGCTCTCTCTCT
>NW_006921995.1:1110880-1120060 GCF_000298275.1 Orycteropus afer afer | reverse complement strand
ACATATACTTTGTCTCATGTCATTGACCACAGTTTACCACAATGCAAGAGCTCCCTTCCCACTTCCTCCCCATAGTTACCTCTTCCCAGTGTCCATCCCTCCATACACTCCTGCCCCCTGAGCACAGGCATGCTTCTTTCTGGCCTTGGTCTCTGCCCTGCTTGAGCAAGTGTTTCCAAGTTCTTTTAGATCTGCCAATAAGTGCCCAGAGAGGCATTCCACTCCTCCAGCAAGGATCCTGGAACCTTAGCTTTCTTAGTGGGCTGGGAAGCCTACCAGTGTGTCTCACACTGGTCTCTTGGTTCTGCTGCCACCATCTCTCTGTCATCTCAGTAAAGCGTTATAGCTCTCTCTCTGGCTGCTAACCAGAAGGCTGGCAGTTCAAACCCACCAGCCACTCCTCGGAAGGAAGGTTGGGCAATCCTTCTTCCGTAGTGTTACTGCCTCGGAAACCCAAGGAGGGGTCGCTATGAGTCAGGGCCGACTCGAAGACACATAACAACAACAACAACAACACCCACTTATCTGGTAGGAGTCATAAAGACCATGGCTAGACGAGCCATACTAAATAATTCATTGCATAACAACCAGTCAAGACACTTCCAAAGTAAAAATGAACAGGAAATCACAGCAGATAATTCCCCTTTCATCATTGATAATTACCAGCCTTATAGTTTTAATACATGGCTGCTACAGAGTAAAAAGTAGGTGGCAATTTATGCAACAGATCATTGTTTCATAGTCAGCCGTGAAAAGGGCTGGCACCAAGCAACAGACAGATTTCTTTTTTTTTAAATCTGTGAGGTAAAACAGATTGAAGCTATTATTAATATGTTAAACTTAAAAGAGCAGTACCTTAATTACATCACTTTAAAAAATTCTCTCTTAAATGGAATTAAAAATCATAACTATTGCAGTGAAGGATGAGTAGGAAGGGAATGAAGGTAAAGTAGAAAGGAATTCCTACACTGGCAGTATAGGGAATAGTAAGTATTAAGATCAAAGAACCTTCCAAAATCTTGGTTGCTCAGAGTAGCAGGAGCCATACTACTGTTCTATTGAAAGCAATTGCTGATGGAGAGCTCTCTCTTTCTCTCTCACTCACTCACACACACACATTATTTATCATTAAGTCCATATTAGTATAGACTAGACTAGACTAAAATGTATGATTTCATTGAATCACAACTTTGTAGAAGGATGTTAATATTCAACCAACAACCTGATCTTTTCTCTGCAAGAGCCCCACCAAGTAGTCACCCAGCCTGTGGGTGAAAGTCTTAGAAAAACAAGAAGCATTCTAAGAAAGAATTATATAAGAACATTCTGACGATAGATGAACTGAATTCTCTGTCAATAGAACTCACTGCTATCGAGTCAGATCCAACTCATAGCGACCTGTTCTTGGGTTTCTGAGGCAGTATCACTAGGAAAGTAGATTGCCCAACCTTCCTTCCAAGGAGTGGCTGGTCTTCTGCTTCTCTCTATCACTTGTTTTGGTAACTTTCTTGTCCTTACTTGATCTATGCTTGCTCTTTGACCTCATGACACCTTGTGTTTCCAGTCCTCCATTTTCTTCTAATCAATCAACCCCTCTGTCTTCACATTTGCCCTTGTCCGGTAGCAGATAAAGGTTTCCACCAATTAAATGATGCTTTCAATATTACTTTCAATTCTCAACATAGCCATCCTGTTTCTCTGACTCTGGAATTGAACAGCTGAGAGTCTCTAGAGAAAAAAAATCACAGACATGTGCAAAATGATGTCACTACAAATCACTGTTTTTTGTTTTTTACTTAGATTGGGTTTTCAGTTATGTATCTGATCAGTCCAGACCCTTCTTTCCCCTCAAATCCTTTTCCCACCACAAACTCTCCTTACTCTCCACATGAGTATTCAGCCCAGTACTTGAGGCAACTGCAGCTTCCTCTTCCTCTTACAAGCTTATTGGCATCTGTAGCCACCATTCCAGATGGAAGAAGTATCCAACTCAAAGATTATTCTTCAACCTGGAGCTTGGAGTTCATCCTTCCTGTATATTTAGCAACATCATTACATCAGTCATCTCTCACTCTTTCACCTCAGCAAAATAGAAGAACAATGGTTTATCTCATCAAAAATGAAAACTGAAAAAACAATACTGTCTTACCATATTGAGATATTTAAGTATTAGTGAAAGAAACCAATTCAGAATAATTTATGGAAAAAGTGAAATTTTTCCTAAAGATGCTGATATAAGTCCTAGCATAGAAGAAAATTCTAAACACTAAAGCCTCCTGAGAACAGAAACCTCAGAAACCAACCCTGCCTCAAAAAAAAAAAAAAAAAAAAAAAAAAAAGAAAAAAGTAAAAGGAAACTATGGACTTTCTCTTCATGGTCTCTTCATTTACAAACTCAGGTTCAACACTTTCCCTCCCTGTGTGTCACCATTTCAGATTAGCCTCTGGGAAGGAATCACTTATTGACCTCAAAAAACAAAACAAAACAAAACAAAAAAGCAAACCAAACTCACTGCCATCAATTTGATTCTGTCTCATAGAGACCCCTCCTTGGGTTTCTGAGGTGGTATCTCTACAGAAGTAGATTGCCCAATCTTCCTTCTGAGGAGTGGCTGGTGGGTTTGAGCCACTAGCTTTCTGGTTAGCAATCAAATGCCTTAGGCACTATGCCACCAGAGCTAGCCCACCAGAAATGTGTAGAAAAACAGATTGTTCCCAAAGGAAGATTAAATCTGTTATCAGAAGGAAAGAACAGATTCTGAGGTAATAAGAATAAATACCTACTTACATCTCTCTTGACCTTCCCATGTTCCCCTACCACCTTGCATTTTTTTAAATTTTATAATTTTGTAGTCAAGTTCCTTAAAATAATGTTTTTGTTAGGTGCCATTGAGTCAGCTCTGACTCACAGCAAGTCTATGTACAACAGAATGAAATACAGCCTGGTCCTGCGTCATCCTCACAATCTTTGCTATGCTTGAGCCCCATCATTGCAGCCACTGTGTCATTCTTTCTTGTTGAAGGTCTTTCTCTTTTTCTCTGACCCTCTATTTCACCAAGCATGATACCCTTCTCCAGAGAATGGCCCCTTGTGACAATATGACCCAAGTAGGTGAGAAATCTGGCCATTCTCACATCCAAGGAGCATTTCAGCTACACTTCTTCCTAAATAGATTAGTTCCTTCTTCTGGCATTCCATGGTATTCTAGATATTCTTGTCAATACCACAATACAAAGACAAAAACTCTTCTTCAGTCTTCCTTATTAATTGTCTAGCTTGCACATGTGTAAGAGGTTATTGAAAATGCCATGACTTGGGTCAAGCACATCTTAGTCTTCAAAGTGACATCTTTGCTTCTTAACACTTTTAAGAGGTCTTTTGCAGATTTTCCCTATGCAATATAATAGGATTTCCTAACTGCTGCTTCCATGGGTGTTGAATGTGGATCAAGTATAATGAAATCTCAGACAACTTCAATCTTTTCTCCATTTACCATGATGTTGCTTATTGGTTCACTTGTGATGGTTTTCATTTTGTTTATGTTGAGGTATAACCCATACTGAAGACAGTAGTCTTTGATCTTCATCAGCCAGTGTTTCAAGTCATCTTCACTTTCAGCAAGCAAAGTTGTGCCATCTGTGTATTGCGTCTTGTCAACAGTTCTTTAAATTCTGATGCTGCATTCTTCTTCATATAGGGAAGCTTCTTGGATTTTTTTGCTTAGCATACAGATTGAATAAGTATGGAGAAAGGACACAGCCCTGACACACATCCTTCCTGATTTTAAATCATGTAGTATCACTTTGTTATATTCAAACATCAGACTCTTGGTCTATGTACAGGTTTCTCAAGAGAGCAATTAAGTGTACTGGAATTCATTCTTCTCAATGTTATTCATAATTTCTTATGATTCACACAGTCAAAGACCTTTCCACAGTCAATAAAACCCAGGTAGACATTTTTCTGGTATTTTTCACTTTCAAAAAGCTAAGATACATCTGACATCAACAATAATATCGCTCACTTCATGTCCTCTTCTGAATCCAGCTTGCATTTCTGGAAGTTTCCTGTGAATGTACTGCTGCAGTTGTGTTTTTAATTATCTTTGACAAGATTTTACTTGCCTGTGATATTACTTCTGGATAATTTCCACATTCTGGTGGATCACCTTTCTTTGCCATGGGCACAGATATTGATCTCTTCCAGTCAGTTGGCCAGGTAGCTGTCTTTCAAATTTCTTAGCATAAACGAGCAAGTACCTCCAGTACTACATTCATTTGTTGAAAGATCTCAAGGGGTATTCTGCCATTTTCTGGAGCCTTGTTTTTCATCAATTCTTTCAGTGCACCTTTGACTTCTTTCAGTAGCATTGGTTCTTGATCATATGCTACTTCTTGAAGTAGTTGAGCATCAACTAATTCTTTTTGGTACAGTGACTCTGTGCATTCCTTCCATCTTCTTTTGATTTTTCCTGCATTGTTCAGTATTTTGCCTGTAGAATCCTCCAATATTGCAATGTGAAGCTTGAATTTTTTTTTGTTCAGTTCTTACAGCTTGAGAAATGCTGAGTATGTTCTTCCTTTTTGATTTTCTAACTCTAGGTCTTCGCACATTTCATTACAATATTTTGTTTTCTTGAGCTCCCCTTTGAAATCTTCTGTTCAATTCTTTTATTTCAGCATTTTTTCCTTTTCAGCATTTACTTTAGCTCCTCTTCAAGAACAAGTCTCCTGACACCTATTTTGGGCTTTTCTTCCTTTCCTGTCTTTTTAATGACTTTTTGCTTTCTTCATGTGTGATGTTCTTGATGTCATCCCACAATTCATCTGGTTTTTGGTCATTGGTATTCAATGCATCAAATATATTCTTCAGATGGTTTCTAAATTCATGTGGGGAATTTAAAATTCAAGCTTGTATTTTGGCTCCTGTGGACTTATTTTAATTTTCTTTAGCTTCAACTTGAACTTGCATATGAACAATTGATGGTTTCTTCCACAATCAGCTGCTGGCCTTCTTTTGACTGGTGACATTGAGCTTCTCCATCACCTTTTTCCACAGATGTAGTTGGTCTGATTTCTGTGTATTCCATTTGGCAAAGTCACATGCATAGCCACTGTTTATGTTGTTAAAAGAAAGTATTTGCAATGAATGAGTCATTGGTTTTGCAAAATTCTATCTATGATCTCTGGCATCATTTCTATCACTAAGGCTGTATTTTCCAACTACTGATGACTCCTCTTTGTTTCCAACTTTCTCATTCTAATCACCAGTAATAATCAGTACACCTTGATTGCATGTTTGGTAATTCCAGACTGCAGAAGTTGGTAAAAATCTTCAATTTCTTCATCTTTAGCTTTAGCAGTTGGTGTGTAAATTTGAATAATAGTAGTATTAACTGGTCTTCCTTGTAGGCATGTGGATATCATCCTATCATTGACAGTATTACACTTCAGGATAGATCTTGAGTTGTCCTTTTGGACAATGAATGCGACACCATTCTTCTTCAATTTGTCATTCCCAGCATAGTAGATCATATGATTGTTGGATTCAAAATGGCCCAAAACACTGCTTATGCACAGGGAGACAGTTCAGGGAGCAGAAGAGTATGGAGGGATGGACACTGGGAAGAGGTAACTATAGGGAGGAAGTGGGAGGGGAGCTGTTATATTGTAAATTTTGGTCAATGACATGAGACAAAGTATATGTGAACTGCTGTATGAAAAGTGAATTTACTCTGTAAATTTTCAACCAAATCAAAATAAAATTAAAATAATAATAATAATAATAAACAAAATGGCCCAAAACAGTGCATTTCAGTTCATTAATGCCTAGGATATTGATCTTTTTGTGTTTCATTTCATTTCATTTTTGAAAACTTCCAATGTTCCTAGTTTCCTCCCATATTGCAGTGCATTTTTTCAGAGTGATCTTTGTAAAATGCTAGTATGTCCTGCAAGATCAGTCCTTTATCTTTCAGAACTTCAAAGTTTAACCCACATGTCCTATCTTTATTTGATCATTTTTCTAAGCCTCACTGATGGCCACTTCCTTCCCTTTACACTTTAAAACAACTAGGTTTCCAGTTGGAGGGACTAGAATTGTTTTGTTACCTTGTCTGAATAGAAGAATCTCTTGGGGGATTGTCAAACATGAAGCTCTTGGCCTGGCCCTAAATGTCTTGTTTGAAACCTCCAGGGCATGGGCTTGGGAATCCATATGTTGAATAAATATCCTTATCTGGTTCTTATAATTGGGCTAATTTGTGAAATACCGCCTTAATGTTTCTAGGCAGTACTTTTTTAATGCCGTTTTTTCATTCTGCAATGCATTTTCTCTTTGTCCTTCACAATTTCACTTAGTGTCACTTAACAGATGACCATTCTGACATAGATACTCTTCTCTGTGCTTCTGGACCACCCTAGGCCTATCACTGTCATAGTACCACTCACAGAAAAGTGGTATTTGATTGACTTATCTATCTTCTGATCAGTCTGAAAACTCATTGTTTATCTTTGTTTTTCTAGTATGTAAGTGGCAAGTAGTAAGCATTTGAAAAATATTGCTTTGATATGTAAAAATGAATAAAAAGCTCAATGTACATTTTGTTGCTATGGATTTTTTGTTGCTGTTGTTGCTTTACCTCTAAAGATTGTCATACAATGAATACTGTACAAACGCTTGTTGTTATATGCCATCGAGTTGAACCCTTATTAATATGATTCCATTAAAATCATTGTTGAAGAATGTATATGGGCAGATACTAACAATACACTGCTAGAGGAAAATAGAGAATGGATGGATGTATAATATGACTTTTAAAAAAAGCGCAAAACACTGGAAAGATATACAAACTTTATTACAGGTTAACTTGGAATCACAGAATAAAGGATGATATTTATTTACTTTCCATGAGAAGTATGTGTATTTTATAGTAAAAATAAGATAAAAGAGCAAAAAAGCACTGTCTTTCTCAGTCTATTTTGAAGATAGTGTTCATACAACACACAGGCATGACACAAGAAAAATGTTTGGTCTCTTTAAGACCGAATTTTTCTATAGAAATAAAAAAATCTATTTAGTAAAAATGAAATGCTAAACTGATAAGGAATGCTCAGGAAGAGATACTCAAAGATAATTTCCTACTTGTTAGAAAAAAAAAAAGGCAGGTATGTTTGGAAACTTAACATCTACTACACAACTCTTTCCAAGTTTTGAGTGGACAGGACTCCATCAGGAGCAGAGAAAAATTCTCCAGGCATAAATTTTTTTTCTCAAGGCAAATACTGGGTGGCAACTTGAGGTCAGTGAAGATTATAGACCAGTTAAATGCAGGATTTTCTGTTTAGGGCAATTTTAGGCAGCAGTGCAATTTAACACCAAAAAGAAGCAGACTTCAGCAAGTATATTAAAGTCAAAAGAAGGTTCTACAAAAAGAGCCAAATTGAATGAAGTCCACTGTTTACCTTAAAATTGGTGATCTTGGAAAACTTTATCCAATATTTGTTTTCTCTTGAAATTATGCTTTATATTTGTTAATTTTCTTTATATGCTACTGCAAATATTATTAATACAATTAAAAGAAATAAAATTTTAATAGAAAATGAGTAATTGAATGGTCTGTGAGCTGCTTCTGCTCTTTCTTAGCTCTGGAGGAGAGCTGGACTACATGGTCACATCTCAAAGACCTCAAAGAGGAAGCAATCTAAATAGTGGTGATATTTTTTTGGAGGAAAAATATGAACCTTTCTTTAGCTGGCCTTACCAACTTCAACTTTGCACATGTTATAGGAGAAATGAAACGATTTTTCACATGTGAATTAGTTCATAAGCTCTCATACAAGAAATATCAATAATTTAAATTTCCATTTCTTTAGCTGGAATAATGAGCCTCAAAAGTTATGTGTTGCCTTATTTAGAAATTTCAGGTGGATTGTAATATATTAAAGCATAAAGCTAATTTATAAAAGCACATAAAATTGAGGGTAAATGATTTTTTTTATGTTGCATAAAGATTTTCTTTTTTTATTGTGTAGTTCCGATATTATTCTTTTAAGGACTTAAAACACAAACATTTGATGTTTGGGAAATTTTTCAGGAGCAGGCCTATTATATAACATGAGGCAAATCTATATTTAAATATAATGGAATTTTCTCTAATTAAAATAACATAAAATATATGTTGCATGCTTTATAAGCTACTACATAAATAAAGGGTTAATAGTAGAAAATAGTGAAAGCCACAATGCTCTAACAAATTGCAACTAGGAAATCTTAAAACAAGTCATTGCTTGACCAGAAAGGTTTGACATCTGACCTTTGATTTTTTAAAATATCTTGCTTACTCTGCAATGTGTCAAGTTCTGAATGATCTAATATGAAACAGTTTCTCCCTTTTTTGCTTGCACAAAGATGGGAGTTATTTTGTCAAGATTTGGTACCAGGCATGCTTTGTTGAACAAAGGATCTGAGATTTTTTTTTTCTTGGCCTTATTTAGAATTAGCATACAAATGGCAAGCAATGATTTATGGTCAATTAATAAGATGAAACTTCTATAAAACATCCTTTGTTGTTTAACTTTGGTGAGAATTATAGGTTTAATATGTTCTGTGATTATCTTCAAAGAACTAGCATAAATATACTTTTGATGTTAAAAATGTAATAAGAATCTGTTTTAGAAAGTGTGATGGGTTTGTAAGTGAAAATAAGGTAAGGAATTTTGAATTGAACTAGTTGAAGTTAAACTAAGTGCTGCATTTTATTTTAGACTTAAAATAGATACCCAGGTGTTACTTGGTCTAAATTATTAAGTAAGATAATAATTAACCATTTTCTGAAAGTTCCTTTAAATTTGACAAAACGAATTTTTATGGTCTTGAATTTTGTCTTTACACAATATAAACTCCTTGGGAACAATTCTGTTCTACCATTGTTTTTACATTCGGCATAGGGTTTACACATATGGTTGCCTGAAGCTATTCTCTATTGCAGTCCATTAGATACTATTTCAAAATGACATAAACTACATTGCTCATTCACAGTTAGGGTCCTTTGATAGTTAGGTTGTTACGGACTTCCAATAGAGGTTGTTGTTGTTGTTGTTGTTATGTGCCATCGAGTCGGCCCCGACTCATAGCGACCCCTCCTTGGGTTTCCGAGGCAGTATCACTACGGAAGTAGG
>NW_006921995.1:1107264-1110780 GCF_000298275.1 Orycteropus afer afer | reverse complement strand
TGTTGTTGTTGTTATGTGCCATCGAGTCGGCCCCGACTCATAGCGACCCCTCCTTGGGTTTCCGAGGCAGTATCACTACGGAAGTAGGATTGCCCAGGTGTAGACTATTGGTCTCCTTTCCCATAGCCAAGGTACAAGTTAACATGTTACAATGAAAGAACTGAAACAAGCTTCAGATCACATTTTGAAACCCAACAACCTTTTATTAGCATGCAAATACCAAAACAGTCATGCCACATGTCTGTGTTCTCAGTGGAGTCCCCGTACAGGTATTTGTGTCTTCTGAGAAGCATTTTGCATGGAAGGCTTTACTCCATGCAATAATATTCTAGTAGCAGAATTCAGCTTATATTTCAGTCTGAGTCAGATAACAGAATCCTCTGTAATCAGTCTTCTGTAATCAGTCTTTTCACAGGACTGATTGAAACAGATTTTGGGTGCCATACTAAAGTGTATATATCTGTTTTATTGCCCAACTGTGGGCTATAATTTATTAATGAGTTCTGAAATCAATTTAATTAGTCATAACCAACATTCAAAAAAGGAATTCTGGTGATGCAGTGCCTAAGGCATTTGACTGCTAACCAGAAGGTTGGCAATACAAACCCACCAGCTGCTCTGTGGGAGGATGGGGCAGTCTACTTCTATAAGGATTCACAGCCTCAGAAATCCAATGGGGGTCACTATGAGTTGGAATCAACCCAATGGCAGTGAGTTTGATTTTTTGGCTTGAGCATTCAGGAAATAGATAATAGTTGTATTTTAGTTGGCTACTCACAAGCTTTTAAGACCCAGATGCTACTCCCCAAACTAAGCTATAGACCCGTATCTTTATGACCTATGTTATGCCAATTGACCTAGATGTTCCTGAGACTATGGTCCTTAGACTGAATGAAGCCCAGTAACTTAGTCACGTGAGATGTTTGGATTTGTCTGAGAAGTTTCTGTAACTGAGTACCTTATGTGCTCTATCATGTGTATTAACATACATGCAGCACATAAAAATATGTATATATGAATGCCCACAGCTATAACTATATATGCACACACATGTGCTCTCATATGCCCTTCCACACCTATATACCTACCTATGTAACCACTCACAAATTTTCAGTTGCTATTACTGTTGTTGCAGAATTGTATATGTTATCCATTTACCATAATTCTTTGTTCTGTATGTTTCTCAGTGTCTTCATTTACCTTGGTCATGTTGTGTTGACTTTTCCTATATTGTGTATTGCCTTCCCTTTCACCAGAATCAGCACATTCTATATCTAGTGATTCTCCCTTCTTTCCTCAGTAACCATCAAAGAATGTTGCTTCCAACGTGTAAGCCTATACTTGACTTTTTATAAACTTGGTATCATACAATATTTGTCCTTTTTGTGAATGACTTATAGGATGTTTCATGGACTTATCATTATGCTTTATTGTTGCATAGTATTCCATTGTGTGTATGTATCACATTTTCTTTATCCACTCATCTGTTGATGGACACTTAGATTGTTTCTATCATTTTGCTGTTGTGAATAATGTTGCAATGAACATGAGTGTGCATATATCGGTTAGTGTCATTCCTCTTTTTTCTCTAGGATATATATCTAGAAGTGGGATTGCTGGATCATGCAGTATTTCTACTTCCAGCTTTTTGAGGATGTGCCATGCTCCTTTCCATGATGGTTGTACCATTTCATGATCCTACCAGTAGTGGACAAGAATTACAATCTTCTTATAATCTCAGCTACAATTGTTGTGTTCTGTCTTTGATCAAGTGCCATTTTTTGCAGAGATGAGATGGCTCTCAATGTAGTTTTGATTTGCATCTCTCTGGTAGCATAGTGGCTAAAGCACTTGACTGCTAACCAGAAGGCTGGCGGTTCAAACCCACCAGCCACTCCTCGGAAGGAAGGTTGGGCAATCCTACTTCTGTAGTGATACTGCCTCGGAAACCCAAGGAGGGGTCGCTATGAGTCGGGGCCGACTCGACGGCACATAACAACAACAACAACAACAACAATAGCCAATAATGGGCAATCTACTTCCGTAGAGATATTGCCTCGGAAACCCAAGCAGGGGTTGCCATGAGTCAGAATCGACTAGCTAATGAAGGAGTTCTAATGGTGCAATGGTTAAAGCATTAGGTTGCCTACCAAAAATTTGGGAGTTCAATTTCACCAGGCACTCTGTGGGGGAAAGATGAGGCAGTCTGCCTCTGTAAACATTTACAGCCTTGGCAACACTAAGGGGTAGTTCTATTCTGTCTGAAAGCATTCCTCAGTTGGAATAGACATGATGGGAGTAGGTATAATGGCTAATGATCATGAACATTTCTTCATGTGTTTCTTAGCCACCTGAATGTCTTCTTTGGTGAAGTGTTTGTCCATGTCTTTGCCCATTTTTTGATTGCACTGTTTGTCTTTTTGTTGCTGGACTGTTTAAGTCTTCCTTACTTTTTAAACTTTTTATTGTGATTTGAGTGAGTGTTTACTGAGCAAATTGGTTTTCCATTCAACAATTCATACACATTTTGTTTTGTGACATAGATTTCAATCCCCGCAATGTAATGACACTCTTCCCACTCACTCCCTGTGTTTCGTGTTTCCTCTTTCCATTCATCTTTCCTTCTATCCCTTCCTGCCTTCTGAGCTTTACTTCTGGGCAATTGCTGCCCTTTTGATCTCATAGTTGATTGTGAAGTTTTGTATATATTATAAAGATTAGATCTTTGTCAAATATGTCATTGCCAAAATATTTTCCCCAGTCGGTAGTTCTCTTTTTACTCATTGGGTAAAATCTTTGGATAATCATAAGTATTTAATTTTTAGGAGGTTCAAGTTCTTGTTTATCTTCTATTGTTTGTGCTTTTTAAGTTATGCTTGATAGTGTGTGTGTGCCATAGGTTAAGACCCTTAGCTTCGTCCCTATATTATGTTCCAGGAACTACAGTTTTAGATTTAATGTTTAGGTCCTTGATTCATTTTGAGTGTGTTTTTGTGTATCGTGTGAGGTATGGATCCTGTTTCATTTTTCTGCAAATTGATATCCAGAATCATTTTTTAAGGAGACAATATCTTCTTGACTGAATAGTCCTTAACCCTTTGCGAAGATCAGCTGTTCTTAGCTGGATGGATTTACCTCTGAATTCTCAATTTTGTTCCATTGTTCCATGTGTCTATCATTGTACCTATCATTGTACCAGTATCAGGTTGTTTTGACTATCATGGCTGTATAGTGAGTTTTGAGATTAGAGTCCGGTGGGTTTTTCAATAACTGAGTTTTGGAAGTAGATCACCAGTCCTTTCTTCTAAGGTGACCCTAAGTGGACTCAAACTTCTAGTTTTTCAGTTAGCTGCCAAGCATGGTAACCATTTGCACAATCCAGGGACTCACAGTGGAGTCACAAATGTCTGGCTATCCCACCATGTTGTTGTTGTTGTTAAGTGCCGTCGAGTCGTTTCCGACTCATAGCGACCCCATGCACAGCAGAACGAAACACTGCCCGATCCCGCACCAGCC
>NW_006921995.1:1105404-1106209 GCF_000298275.1 Orycteropus afer afer | reverse complement strand
AGTTCTCTGTCAATATACTGCTGCAAACGTTTCTGAATTATCTTCAGTAATATCTTACTTGCATGTGATATTAGTGATATTGTTCTATAATTTCAACTTGACGGCATCTAACAACAGATGAAAATCCTATGGAGCACAGTTCTATTGTGCAATCTAAGGGATCTCCTTGAGTTTGAATTGACTAGATAGCATTTGAGTAGTGGCTATTAATTTGTCTTTTGGTACTGTGCTAAAAATGGAAGTAATTTGATACACTATTTAGGGCAATGTGATACTTGAAATAGAGTGTGGTTTGATAGATAAGGCCCATGTAAAAGAAACTTTCTAAACTGTCTGTGTTGAGAAATTTAAAAATAAATTACAGAAATATAACAAGGCAGGGGCCAATACTAAATATCCAGAGTAAAGTCTCACACAAAACAGAAACTACATAAAAGTTTGTTGAATTAATTCATTTCAACTTGCTCAGTTCTGTGGAAGTTAAGGATTCTTTAAAGCAATGAACAGATGAGAGCTGGAAGAATCATCATTTTGGGATCACCTTTCTCATTTGAGATTCTACAGTTTCTTCTATGAGTCAAAATTCCTTTGCCTTTCCTGAAGACCATCTGTTTCCTACTCTGTTTCCTTACTGAAAAGTTCTGGTGGCGTAGTGGCTAAGACATTTGGCCGCTAACCAGAAGGTCAGTGGTTCAAACCCATCAGCTTCTCTGTGGGAAGATGAGGCAATCTACTTCTGTAAAGATTTACAGCCTTGGAAACCTAATGAGGATAGCTATGAGTTGGAATTGACTAGATGGCAATG
>NW_006921995.1:1091843-1104564 GCF_000298275.1 Orycteropus afer afer | reverse complement strand
CTGGTGGCATAGTGCCTAAGACATTTGACTGCTAACCAGAATGCTGGCAGTTCAAACCCACCAGCCACTCCTTGGAAGGGAGGTTGGGCAATATACTTCCATAGTGATACTGCCTCAGAAACCTAAGGAAGAGTCTCTATGAATTGGATTCAACTCAACAACAGTGACAGTTTAGTTTAAGTGGGTTTAAACTGCCAAATTTTCAGTTAGTCATTGAGAGCTTGACCATTTGCACCATCCAGGGACTCCATAGGTATTGTCAGATCTAAAACAGTTTTATAACTAAGATGATTTCCTGGCAGATGTCTAGATCTTTGGTATCTATCCTTCAACAAATTTTGGACATATAAATTATTTTTGAGACCACCTAAGAGAATATCATGATCTGCCTGGATACCTAAGGGACGTGTTAGTGATGGCATATTGAACAAAACTCAGGATCATAGAAAGATCAGGTTTACTGGTCTGATGGAGCCTGGTGAGACCTCTGAGATTATGGCCCCTAGATATGCTTTGGGCCTGAAATTGAACTCACTCCCATGACTTCCAGCCAAACAATAGACAAGTATATAGAGTGAACATTTTCACCAAGTAGATACAATCCTTGGAAGGATAAATCAGGGGAGAGCAGAAGGGCAGCACTCGCACAGGGAGATAGCTCAGGGAACTTAAGTGTATAGGAAAGAAGGACGCAGTGAGGAGGTAGCTATAGGGAGAAAGTGGGAAGACAGCTGTTGAGTTGTAGGGATTACAGTCAATGTCATGAAAGAAAATGTGTATGAACTGCTGTATGGAAAATGAATTTGCTCTGTAAACTTTTGCCAAAATCACAATAAAAATTAAAACAAACAAGACAAAACAACAGATTTGAAAATGACTAAGGAAGATCCAAGAAGAAACGACACATTTGAATAAAGAATGTGAAGAATATTGAATATATTTTGGACTTTCAGAAAAATGAACAGATCTGTCTAGATGTAAGTACAACCAGAATGTTTCTTATAAGTAAGGACGGTGAGACTTCGGCCATCTTGACAGAAGACAACAATTCCTGCAGAAGGACATCATTCTTGGTAAAGTACAGGGTCAGTAAAAAAAGAGGACTCTCAATAAGATGGATTGACTAAAACAATAGGCTCAAAAATAACAGTGACTGTGAGGATGGCGCAGGACTGAACAGTGTTTTGCTCAATTATATATAGGGCCACTGTGAGGCAGAGCTAACTTAAAAGCATATAACAACACTTTGATTGATTGGTTTTAGTTTTTTACCAAAACTCCAACACTACATTTTGCAATGTCTCTGACTGTACCATTTTTAAAGGTGATTGTTATTATCCTTTATTTTTGTTTTTTCATGTTATATAAATTGGGAGAAGAAGATTCCCACTTTCTTCCCAAAACTTTATTTTTAAAACTAAAGTTAAAAGTACAATTAATTCATGTGTATCTTTAATCAGATTGACCAGTTGTTAATGGTTTGCCAAACTAGCTTCTTCTTCCTTTTTTTTCTCTCTCTCTAATAGACTCAGAGTTTTTTCAGTGCATTAACCAAAAAAAAAAAAACCCCACCAAACTCACTGCAATGGAGTCCATTAGACTCACAGCAACCCCTCCGTAGTTTTCTGAGGTGGTATCTCTATGGAAGTAGATTGCCCGATATTCCTTCCAAGGAGTGGCTGGTGGTTTTGAACCACCAGCTTTCTGATTAGCAGTCAAATGCCTTAAGCACTACGCCACCAGAGCCCATTTTGAATTGTAGAAAAATACATATTTTTTCCAGAGGTAGATTATTCTCATGATATAAAAGGCTTTAATATCTTTTGCTCTAAAATGTACACTGTTACCTTGAAGATTTAAGTTCAGGAGTCACTTGCTGTAAAAGCCCTGAGGAATAAAAAAATCTTATTTTTAGTCCCAGCTCTTTTCTTAACTAGTTCTGTTAATATATTAGGCAAGTTTTTTGACCTCTTTGGGTTTGCTTTCCTTATATGCAAAACAAGGGAACTAGACTAGAAGATTTCTAAAATCATTTGCAGTCCTAAATTTCTGTAACCCACCAGCCACTCCTCAGAAAGAAGGTTGGGCAATCCTACTTCCGAAGTGATACTGCCTCGGAAACTCAAGGAGGGGTCCCTATGAGTCAGGGCCGACTCGACGGCACATAACAACAACAACAACAACATTTGATAAAGGACCTAAAATTTTATTGTCTGAATAGGGTACCAAGGGAAAAGAAATTCTTGTTCCTTGCAACTGTCTTGCCAGAGTTGAAGAGCCAGAAGCAAGGACCACAGGATGCCTAGAACGCACTTCTGCTGCTCTCTCCTTATTTTGCCTTTTTCTGCACATATTCGGCAAGTGTAAAGTCTTGCATATGCACAGCATTGCTGTGCTGAATACCACATATTCTGGTAAAAATGTAGAGAAGAGAATGGATAGAAGAAGAGGAATCATGGGGTTTTTCTTTAAAAATTTTACAGTGCATTAATACTAAATCATGTCACTTTACTTGAGAGAGATATCAGGACAGATATGTTCATCTGAGAGACACAGCTGCTTCTATAGCCCTAACTATCATCTTTTCTGACCCTATCTCTCTATCCGTCAGATTTTACCACATTCAATTATTTTCTATGACATTGTAAGGATTCAAGAACTTAATGACAATAGGCAGTGTCTTATCGGCCTTCAAATAAATTATTGAAGAAAATGTATTCAGTTCAAAGAAGCAGTATTTCTTTGAAACTTTCTTGAAAATATTTCCCAAAATGTTCTAACTTAGACATCCACTTACTGCTGGTTTAATGGTCAAAAGGATTTACAGAGCACAAAGCATTTTAAGTTGAGATGATTTAAATGTCTGTTCTGCCATATCCCTTGTTCTTGAATATGTTCACTCACTTGGTGAATTTATAGAAGCAATTTGGAAGAAGAACAATGATTCTGCCTGCCCTAAGAAATTCCTGAAATTCCTTACGGTGACAATCAAAAGAAAACTTGGGTTGCTCTTTGTGAAAAATTTCTTCCATACTCAGTAGCAGTGAGAGTTTCAATTGTTTGGGTTTCAGAAAGAAAGTCACAAAAATTCGTTACTTCTTCTGCCTTTAAAAAGTATAGTTTAGAGTTCTGTAGTAGATTACAAACAAAATCAATCAGAAACGCTAACAGAGTGGCTAAAGCACCAGTTTGTAATCAGACCGGGATTCTAAAATGTACTACCTCAGAAATTTAATGGATCTGTAATTTTGGATATTAAAGACCCATTGCTGTCAAGTCGATTCTGGCTCAGGGGCACCCGATGTGTATCAGAGTCGAACTGTGTGTGCTTCATTGGGTTTTCCATGGGTTGATCTTTTGGAAGTACATTGTCAGGCCTTTCTTCCTAGGGGCCTCTGGGTAGACAGAAACCTCTAACCTTTTGGTTACCAGCCAAGTACCTTAATCATTTACACCATTCAGATATTTTGTGTATGACCTTTAAGGAATGATCCTCAGTTTCTCATCTGAAAAATGAGTCCCAATATTTAGTGTTGTTATAATTTTAAACTGAGATAATACATATAATATACTTAGCATAGTCCTTGGACCAAAACATATGCCCATCAATGTTGTTGTTGTTGTTATGTGCTGTCGAGTCGGCCCCGACTCATAGCGACCCCTCCTTGGGTTTCCGAAGCAGTATCACTACAGAAGTAGGATTGCCCAACCTTCCTTCCGAGGAGTGGCTGGTGGGTTTGAACCGCCAGCCTTCTGGTAGATCCTCAGTTTCTCATCTGAAAAATGAGTCCCAATATTTAGTGTTGTTATAATTTTAAACTGAGATAATACATATAATATACTTAGCATAGTCCTTGGACCAAAACATATGCCCATCAATAGTGGTTATTATTAGCTGATTGCTAACTTTTTAACTTTGTCTCTAAAAATTTAAGACTACTATGGAAATGACTAAAATATCATTATCACTTCTCAAAAAATGAACAATTTCTTGCTATCATTACATACACAGTGTTCACAATCTCCTAATAGCTTTGTTCAAATTAAGTTCTAAACAAAGTCCATGTATTAAGTTTGGTGGACTTTTCTTTTAAGCCTTTAATATACAGGCTTCTCCCTTTTTTCTTACTTTTCATTTGTTGAGGAAGCCAGATAATTAATTAGTCTTATAGTACTTCTTAGGAGCTCTGGTAGCATAGTGCCTAAGGCACTTGACTGCTCACCAGAAGGCTGGCGGTTCAAACCCACCAGCCACTCCTCGGAAGAAAGGTTGGGCAATCCTACTTCCGTAGTGATACTGCCTCGGAAACCCAAGGAGGAGTCGCTATGAGTCAGGGCTGACTCGACGGCAAACAACAACAACAACAACATAGTACTTCTCACATTCTTTTTTTTTTTTTTTCTGGTTGCATCCACCATAACCCATTGCCATTGATTCAATTTTGTCTCATAGAGACCTTATAGGACATGGTAGAAGTGCCCTATAGGGTTTCCAAGGTTGTAATCATTATGGAAACGGACTACCACATCTTTCTCCCATGAAGCAGCTGGAACGTTTGAACCACCCAACTTTTGATTAGCAGCCGTGGTTTAAGCACTAAGTCACCAGGGTATTGAAATGCTAAATTAAAAAAAACCCCAAAAAACCCAACAAGAAACAGAATTTAAAATTAACACTAATTGAAATGAGATAGTTAATTTAGCTGGACTCAACTAGATTATATATTCCATTAAGTCATGCTTTGCTACCCTAACATCCCTGGGGTCTGATGATACAGAGCTGGGCCATTCTCTTGTTGCTTGACCATTCACTAAGACTAATAATCTTGCATTTGACTAATACTTGTTAGTATTTATATTAGGGCTGAAGTAAGAATTAGGAACTTAGAATTTGGTATTGCCTTTGCCATAAAATTGCTATTTGATTTTGGAAAAAAAAATCATTAAATATTTCTGAGTCTCAGCTTGTTATTCTATAAAACATGGCTGTTCTGCTTCATAGATGAGGCATGGGAATGGGAAATGTATGCCTGATAATGTAAGTTTTGGTTAAATCATAATTATTATTCATCTTAAATAAAAAGCATCAACATAAATATTTAATTTCAGCACTAGCAGTTGGATAAAAGGCTGAGTGGACTTGCTGATTGAAAACCACCCTGTATTTAAAAAATGAAAAATGATTTTTCCCTATTCAGTCCCCATGATTGAGTTGGCCATTATCATACAGTTTTGTGTGCCACATTGTAATTGGAGAAAAAACTTCCTGAATTTCTCACCAAGTGAGAATCCAATTGAAATAATGGTGATTGGCTTAGATGGCAAAATGAGGCAATAGCCTTTGCCTTATACATCCAGAGCTCATGATTATGCTAGCCTCAGAATTTCCCTGAAATCAATGAGGAGTAATCTCCAATCCAAAAAAGGCAACTGAAGACTTACTGCCTAATTTTTAACCAATGGAAAATTAAAATGAAATATCCATAGATATAAATATGAATGCATATGAATACAAATGTCAATACAAAAATGTTCTTCCAATGAGTACTTGATAAATTTGTAATTACAATCATTTAAAATAAACTAATGTCCTAAATTTCACTTTTAGCAAAGACTCAACAAACATCTAATGTCTGTGCATTTAATATTTTTAATGATCTTAAAAAATAGCTTTTAAATATCATTTGGGATTCATTTATAAAATTTTGGCTCACAATTTAGGTATGTTTTGTGCTGGGAAAACAACAGTGAGTGGCCAGGAAGCAGCACAGTTGCAGATTTGCAGGAATGTTGAAATGTACAAGGTTGACTTTGCTTGTAGCTTTAACATCCATCTACCCTCTTTGGTTTGGACTGAAAGTCTTTTCAGTAAAGGAATAGTGAGCCACCTCTGTACATTCAAATGAACAAGAGCACTGGTTGACAACACAGGGAGACTATACCTACTCCTCACTTATCAACTATGTCATTAGCTGACGTTTCACATTAGGACAGTAGTAAAAAATCTACTATCTGATTATTTTGTACATTAATGATATAGTTCTGGCAGTAATGAGCACCAAGGTATGAGGCGAAAGTTACACTGGCTGTCAACATTAACATTATGTGTGAACATGTCCAGGCCATGGTTTGGCAGGTATGTAATCATATAATATGGCAATTATGTAATATTGTAGCCATCCTCCATTTTGTGATCTGAAGTGGTCATCTTCTGTTTTCATATAATGCTGACTTTCTCATAATGACCTGGTCTTTGGAACCTAATCATGTTGATAAGTAAAGAGTGGGTATATTTAAAAAATAATGATGTCCAGTGCTTACTCAAGATCAATTAAAAATCTGATTTTCTGGAGAGACGGCCCTGGCATTTTATTTCTGTTAGACCAAAAATCTAGATTTTATCCCCTTTAATTTTATCCTCAGGTCCCTGAGTATGCAAATAGTTTGCCTGAAAGGTTGGTGGTTTGAATTCCCCAATGATACCTTGAAAGAAAGGCCTCATGATCTACTTCCATAAAATTTCAGCCATTGAAAATTCTATGAGCACAGTTCTGCTCTGACATACACGAAGCTTCCAAGAGTTGGAAGTGATGTGACCTCACTGTTTTTATTTTTTTTTTTTTAATTTTTAATTTTTGAATTTCATCCTCAGTTAAAAATTAGAGGTAATGAAAAAAAGTTGAAAATTACAATAGGTTAGGAAGGGAGCAAAATGTGATAGCTGTTATATTAGTGCCCTCTGTGAACACAATTACAAATCTCAGACTGAGCCACTGTTTAGGGTTTTGGCTCCTTGAAGTTATTTCAGGTGCTTTTACTTTTCATCTAGCAATTCCTTCTCCCCAAGATTAGTTAGTTGAAAGATTCTATAGACAATTTTGATTTTTGACTGAGTTTTCTTTCTTTAAACCACTTTTATTGTGGAGAGTCTTAAGAAAGTCATTTATTAATTCAGTCAAAAAATGCTAATGAAAATTTTTTTCATGACTCACCATAATGAATATAATCTGACCCAAATATCAATGTTTTTAACAGATATTTTTCTTCAATAATATTTGAGAGAGTTTTAATGTGTAACCAGCTAGAAAGGAAGTTGTCTTTGGAAAATCTATTTCATTTTCAAGGATGATTTATATCTGGAGGTAGATGAAAAAGAAATGTGCTTTGTCCAATTTATTTCAAACTTCTCTAAGTTGTGGATTTTTGGAAGTTAGAATATTTTTCCGTGTATCTATAGCCTTCATTAGTTTGACTATTGTAAGTGCGGTGTAGTAAATTACTTAGTGTGGCTTTTCTACCCATAAGTCTTTGTAAACTCCAAGGTGGGATTTTGTATGAGCAACTGAGCAGCCCCTGATTGCTGAAGCTATCCACCTGGGTTATTTCTGTTGGGCGTGGCACAATACAATGTTCTGGGAGGTTCCCACTCTCTCTCAGGTGCTTAGAGTTCTGATGCTGTGATTGGCTAGTTTGACCACCCTTCCGAGCTCAAAAGGAGGCCTCCTGGAGGCAGAACTCTCTCTCTGACTGCTGGTGGAGGAAGACATGGGGCCGAAAGAGATATGCGCCCCTGAAAGAGACACGTGCTGCTGGGAAAGAGACATGCATTGCTGAGTGAGACACCGAGGGACCAGCACTGCTGAGAAAGAGACTGTGAGAGACTGTTGGCCGAGGGACGGTGGGCTGGGAGAGAGACTGAGCATTCTTCCTGAACTTGAGTTGTAGCCTGGTGCTTCCCTAATAAATCCCGTAATCCATGAGCTCTGCGTGGCCACTGCAGCGAATTATTGAACCCGGGAGAGAGGTGGTGGGTGCTTTGGGAGGAACGGTTGGTGAAAGGGCTGGAGGGAGGCAGCATGTCTGGCCTTGCAGTAATAGGCCTTGGGTTACTGCTTGTAATCTTGTCTTCCTCTCGTAGAGTTAGAGGAGGTCAGAACATGTGGCCTCCTTGCCGTTTTTGCAGTAAGGCATTTATGTTCTGTCAGTTTTGAAGTGAAAGGATGAATCAAATGAGAAGACACAATTTTTGAAATTGTGAATTTTTGAAAAGTACACAAACATATGTTCTATTAGATTGTTCTTTGTGTTATTAAATCATCATCAAGCTTCAATTATACTTTGAAAACTTATACAGCAATTAGTCATTTTCCTTTCTACATGGCTTAGCCAATAATTTTTCATTATTGCTTTAGATTTAACTCAGTCTGTTGAAAGGATAATAGATAACTTCCTGAGGTTCTTCTCAACCTATATTTTGAGAAGCCGATGACTAAAACTAATCTTACCCACACTTTGGTGAATTTACTCTATTGATATGCATGGCAGAGCTTATTATAAGCACAACTTTATCAGTTTCAAACAATTAACAAGAACTATAGAAACAAAACATTTATTGATTACTCTGGATCAGAAAATAGTTTTATTCTTTTTCTACTACATGTCATACCTGGTCTTTAGGATTTTTCTTTCCCACTTCTAGATAGCATTTTGAAGAGCTCCTGTAGTTTTCTATTACTTTAAAAGTGTTAAAAATCCAATCTATAGCAACATTTTAATCTTGTCTTCAATTTAGAGTTTCTTCTCTTTAGGTCAGTCTGACCTTGGCTAGGAGATCAGTGATGGAGGTGGTGAGGAAGTAGTGTTACCTGTTTTTACTGTTTTTTTTTTTTTTTTTTATTCATTTTTCTGATTCATTATATGGTTTAAAATCAGGAAAGGAGTGCATCAGGGTTGTATCCTTTCACCATACTTGTTCAACCTGTATGTTGAGCAAATAATCTGAGAAGGCAGACTACATGAAGAAGAACTTGGCATCGGGATTGGAGGAAGACTCATTAACAGCCTGCAATATGCAGATGACACAACTTTGCTTCCTGAAAATAAAGATGACTTGAAGCACTTACTGATGAAGATTAAAGGCTACAGTTTGCAGTATGGATTACACCTCAACACAAAGAAAACAAAAATCCTTACAACTGGGCCAATAAGAGCATCACGACAAATGGAAAAAAAAAAACAAAAAACTGAAGTTGTCAAAGATTTCATGTATATACTTGGGTTCACAATCAAGGAGCTCTGGTGGCATAGTGCCTAAAGCATTTGACTGCTAAGCAGAAGGCTGGTGGTTCAAACCCACCAGCCACTGCTGAAGGAAAATTAGACAATATACTTCTGTAAAGATTTACCACCTTGGAAATCCAGTGGGGGTGGCTGTGAATCTGAATTGACTGATGGAAGTGGGTTTGATTTTGGTTTGGTTCCATAATCAACATCAATGGAAGCAGCAGTTAAGCAATCAAATGACATATTGCATTGGGTAAATCTGCCGCAAAAGACCTATTTAAAGTGCTGAAGAACAAGACATCTCTTTGAAGACTAAGGTGCACCTAACCCCCCAAAAAACCAAATTCACTGCCGTCTAGTAGGATCCGACTCAGCGACCACTCCTTGGGTTCCCGTGGTGATATTACAGAAGTAGATTGCCCAACCTTCCTTCTGAGGAGTGGCCGGTGGGTTTGAACTGTAAGCCTTCTGGTTAGCAGTCAAATGCCTTTGGCACTATGCAACTAGAGCTCCTGCACCTAACTCAAGCCAAGGTATTTTCAATCACCTCGTAAGAATGTGAAAACTAGACAATGAATAAGGAAGACCAAAAGAGTTGAAGTTTTTGAGTTGTAGTGTTTGCGAGGAATACTGAAAGTACCATGGATTGCAAGAAGAACTAACAGATCTGTCCTGGAAAAGTGCGGCCCGAATGGTTTTTGGAAGCGAATGTGGCCAGATTTCGTCTCACCTACTTTGGTCATGTTGTCAGAAGTGACCACTCTCTGGAGAAGGACATCAGGCTTGGTAAAGTGGAGGGTTAATGAAAAAGGGGAAGACTTTCAATGAGATGGATTGACACGGTGGTTGCAGGATTGGCTCAAGTTAACAAGGATTGTGAGGGTGGCACAGGACCTGGCAGTGTTTTGTTCTGTTGTACATGCATTCACTATGAGTTGACCTGATTCCATGGCACCTAACAAAAAACATTGCCTCTAGCTCTTCTAGAGTCTAGGTGGGAAGGAATGGTCAGAGGTAAAGAGGTAAAAGAGAGGCAGCAAAGCCCATAAATTAAAGTCTAAAATTACATACCTAGGGTTAGTTCCTCTACCATCCACGATGTTAATGACTTTGGTTATAACTGTAGTTCCTCACTTTCCTTATTCATCAAATGTCACTAATGATTCTATCTACAATTTTTGGTTATGAGGATTATCTATGAGTGATTAGGATGATTATGTGAGTTAATATATATAAAACATTTTCTCAATAGTTGTTAGCTATTACTGGATTAGTTATTACTGGATATTATTCATTTTTCTGGGTCTGTTAGTAGCTCTCTTTTGGATGCTGATTGCTCCACAGCTTGACTGGAATCCATTGTTCATTCTTTTCTGTGGATGTGTTTGTAGGTTCTCTGCCTCCCCTAAGCCCTACAAGGATCTCTGCACAATAGTTTCCTAATGCTGGCAATGCACTTGCTGGGTGACTCTACAATCTTCCTATCTCTTATCCTAGTACTAGACTCATGAGATTTTCTTTTCTTTTTTAAATAATATTTTATTGTGTTTTTGGTGAAAGTTTGTTTACTTAGTATGTAGCTTCCTGTCCAACAATTTCTACATTCATTTCTACACTGACATTGGTTCCATTCTTCACAATCAATGAATATTCTCATGATTTCTGTTCTGGTTGTTCCATATCCAGGACTCTAGTTTCTCTTCCCCCTCATCTAATTTTTTTTAAATGCATTTTATTGAAATATAATTTATGTACCCTGAAATACACAAAACTAAAGTGACATGGGTCAGTGCATTTTTTTTTTTTTTTTTTTTTTGCAGCGTGTCCTCCCCTCCCTTCCCACCCCTGGCAACCAAAAAAGAAAGTTTCCCTCCATATATAAACTTTTCCTTGACCCTCCACAACAATGAACTAATACTGTATTTGTCCTTCTCTGATTGTCTTATTTCACTCAGCATAATGTCCTCCAAGTTCATCCATATTACAAGGTGTTTTGCAGACTCTACATTATTCTTCAGTGCTGCATAGCATTCCAGTATGTGTATGTATCATCATTTGGTCATCCACTCTTCAGCTGATGGGCACTAGATTGTTTCTATCTTTTTGCTATTGTAAATAGTGCTGTGATGAACATGAGCATGCATGTATCTGTTCCTATCCTGGCTCTCACCTCTCTAGGATATATGCCTATTAATGGAATTGCTGGGTCAAATGGTATCTTCAGTTCCAACTTTCTAAGGAATCCCCATATTGCTTTCCACAGTGGTTGTGTCACTTCATAGTCACACAAGCAGTGTATGAGAGTCCCAATCTCTCCACCTCCTTACAAGCATTTGTTATTTTCTGTCTCATTGAACCTTACCATCAGTGCTGGGGTGAGATGGTATATCTCATTGTTGTTTTGACTTACATCTCTTTGATGGCCAATGATTGTGAGCAGCTTTTCATGTATTAGCTGACCACCTGAATATCCTCCTTGGTGAAGTATCTATTCATGTCTTCTGCCCATTTTTCAATTGGATTGCTAATTCCTTTGGTGTTGAGGTGTTAGAGTTTTCCATCAATCTTAGAGATAAGTCCCTTGCCAGATATGTCATTTTCAGCAAATATGAATTTGTTGCTGTCATTTTTGTCATGTGCTTTTTCATTGTGTCGATTTATTTGTTCCATATAATTTTCTATGCTAAGCTTGTTTTGTTTATGAACCATGTTATTACTTCCTTCATTGCTTTTGTTTTAGTATTTGCTGAATATTTATGCTGGTCCTTTTTTTATTTTGATGTGAAGGTTTATCATTTTTCTTTGAGTTTAACTTGTGATTTATAGTTTTCTTTCCAAGTTTAGAACAGTCTGTTCTATCTTGTAGTCTTGACTTTCCTACCATCTAGAAGTTCTGTAACAACACATATTTTTTTTTCCCCTCTTTTTGGTTTGTAGTTGTCCTCATTTGTCGGTTGGTGTCTCTGGTTCCCTGTTTACAATCTTGTAGGCTTATTTACTTTGGATACTTCCATAGTTGGGTTGGTTTCTGGGTTATATCACCACGTGTGTTAATGGTCAGCTGTTTTTGACTATTGTTGCTTCTTTGTCCAAAGGGTTCCCTTTAGCATCTCTTGTAAGGTTGGTCTGCTTCTAACAAATTCTCTTAATTTCTGCTTATTTGGAAATGTCCTAATTTCACCATCATAATTGAGGGACAATTTTGCTGGGTACATAATTCTTGGTTGGAAATATTTCTCTTTCAGTGTTTTATATATATTATCCCACTGTCTTCTCATCTGTATGGTTTCTGTCGAGAAATCTGAGCTTAGTCTTATTGGTTGCTCCTTGTAGGTAACTTTTCATTTTTTCCCATGCTGCTCTCGTGACTCTTTCTTTGTCTTTGGTTTTGGTGAGTTTGATGATGATACGTCTTGGTATTTTTCTTTTGGGCCCTATCCTGTTTGGGGTTCATTGGACTTCCTGAATGGATATATTCTCATCTTTCATCATATCAGGGAGGTTCTCCTTCAACAAATCTTGGACAATTTTCTCAGTGGTTTCATTTTTCTTTTCCTGTTCTGGAATTCTGATTACATGCAGGCTATTCCTTTTGATGGTATTCCACATGAACCTTAGGCTTTCTTCATTTTGTTTTGATCTTTTTTCTGATTGATCC
>NW_006921995.1:1083221-1091739 GCF_000298275.1 Orycteropus afer afer | reverse complement strand
GTTATCTTTTTCTGACAACTTAGTATTAATCTTCTGGATTTCTATCTGTAGATTTAGAATCATTTCTAATTTTTCATTTATTTTGTCCTTGTATTTTCTTCCAAAATTCTTCTAGGGTTTTGTCTTTGTTTTCCTTGGTCTGTCTCTCATTCCTTTGAAGATACCTAAATATAATTCTTTTGAATTCCTTATCAGGAAGTTCTAATGCTGCATCTTCCTCAGGGATGTGTTTTGGGTCTGTATCCTGGTCCCTTGTTTCTCCTGCTTTATCTTGCTTCTTTGTGTGGACTGTGATGCTCTGTTGTCTCCAAGGCATTGTGACATTTTTGTGTTTATATTTAATTGGTGATTATATGTTGGAGTAACTTGTCCACAATTTTCATTTTCTTTGTTTTGTTTTTATGTTATCTATACAGGCAAGGTATTGTGCTGTGCTCCTCTCTTCATTAGTTGACAGCACTTATACACTCATCACCTGTCTCCTTTCCTTTGTCAGCCTCTCGTATGTCCTTGCCGACCCTGGCAAACAGAACCTGTTCTTAGGTCCCTGGAATCTGAATGAGAATGCTATCACTTGAAAATCTAAAATGGTTGCCAGTTGTAAACATTCAAAAATGGCTGCACCCTCAGTCACTTTAAATATCCAAAATGGCTGCCATGTGTAAACAATCAAAATGGCTGCACCCTCCAGACAGCAGAAAGTCCACAGCTCAGATTGTCTCCCTCCTTGCTGTTTCCCTTCCTTGTCATAAGCCACCAGAGCAGTTGTCCCTGCAGCCCTTGGTTACTGGGATTGATCTTTATTTCAATTCTTAGGTCCCAACACCACTTGCAAATATTAGGGCTATTGGTCTTGTCAGAGTAGCTGAAAATCTACAGCTTTGACCGTCTCTGTACTCACTGTTTTCATTCAGGTTTTTCCACTAGTTGGTGCCTAATCCACTTCTGTATAATTCTTTTCAAAGTACAGGGTTCCAGGATTATCTTCTGTATCTCTGTCAATTGGTTTTTCTTCTCTTTGTTTAAGAGGGTCGTGTCGCTTGTCTGCCTATTCCTCCATCTTACCACAAGTCCTCATGAGATTTTTTTCATGGGCTATGCAGTGTAAATTGTAAACTGTTTCTCCGCCCAGCCCTCCATTCTCAGTGCTGGTGTCCTTTCTTGCTCTGCTATGATGGGCCGTGCCAGCTGCCTCCTGCTTACAGATTCCTATAGGGCTGAGACTCGCCCCAGTCTCTGTCTTCCTATATCCTTATATATGCCTTCAAACACTTGGGGACAGGTGGTAGATTTCCCCAAAGTATTCTTACTGAATATACCTGTGCATTTTTGCCCCTCTGCAAGTTTCTGCCTGAGGAGGGAGACATCTGTTTCCTCTTTTGCAGAAAACTTTAGTTCTCTGAGTGCTTCTCTTATAGGCCCTTTTACTTGGGTTGGTTTTGTGGGCAGCTAGCACTTCACTTCATGTCTCACAGGGGATGAAGGGAAATATCGTGGCATTCTCTTCCATGAATTTGTTTAAAAAATCCCCCTCTTCAGTAAGTCTCTATCTTTCTCCTTAATAGGCTATTGGGGATGATGGTTGCTTTACTCATTTGGTTCTACTCTTCAGACGGGCTGAGTGTCTTTTTCGAATGCTGCTTGATTCATCAGTTTTCTTCAACTCTAGCCAAAGTTTAGACTCAACATAAAACATCAAATTTTATTTCTATCCCTTGCTACAAATGGTTAGGTTTTACTTTGTGCTATAACAAGGGCTATATAATGTAGTAAATTGTGTTCCGACACATCTAGGCTCTGTCTACCTAGAACCTCATTTGTTTCTGTTGTTTATTTTAACACAGAAATAAATAACTTGTTTCACCTGACAAAATACCATTATTTGCACTTATGGAACCATTGCTATAAGTGCAGAGAGCAGAAACACACTTAGAAAAGATCTCTGCAATCCTGTGTACTTAAACTTTACATCACACTTGTTAAATATAACTTGAAGCATATTTAGCAATACTAGTCTGCTTCCTTTGAAAAATCAAATATTTCATGTCAGCAGCCATTATTAATAGCTTGAATTTAATGATATGATCATACCGCAGTTATGGTCAGAGTAAACTAACCAGACTAACTGTGGCTATTTTTAATTTTAGTCATAAGAATTTCAAAATGTATTTCTGGAAGAACCTTGAGAGGTCAACCATACAGTTCCAGTACTATCCAACAGAACTTTCCATCAAGATGGCTATGTTTATTCTGTGTTATCCAGCACATGTGGCTATGGGGCACTTGAATGTGGCTGAGTGAGCAACTACATTTTTAATTATCCCTTATTTTAATTCATTAAAATTTAAATAGCAACAAGTGGCTAGTGGCTACTGTATTAGATCAGATCTACACTACTATTTTTATACAGACATAGAATGTCTAAACATTAAGCAACTGTTTTTCTTTTGCAAGACTAGTTTTTTTCCCCATGAAAATTAAAAATAAAATTATTGTATAATATGAAAATAAGTGTAGATTTCTCTGCCTTAGATTTACCTATTTTATCAATATGATAATGTTAAAAAGAACACTATACCACCAGAGCTTTCAATTAGAAAATTAGTACTGTCTTTTCACCACTAAAATGATCCTAGAAAATGACATTTAAATACTGTTAACCTGGATGCAGCATTTTAATCTTTTAACACTTGTACTTGTGTAGAGATGTAGTGTTCAAATCACATTATTTCTCTCTCTCTCTCTTTTTTTTTTTTTCTCCAGAAAGATTCCCTCATAAAATTATCATTCTCACCCTAGTGGTAAGAAATTGAACACACGGAAGCTAAAGTGACCTGTCGGATACTCCAGGCTGAGTCTGGGGAAGGGATGTGGAAGGTGGCTCAGTTCACAAGCAATGTTTTCTAAACACTCATTGTATGTGGCAGATACTATGTTAAATATGATGGATTTAGAGAGAAATAAGATAAAGCACAGCTGTCCTGGATGTTTGAGCACCCTTGTCTTTTGGCTGGATTTATCTTTTTGTAAAAGATTTGAGGAAGGGAGAAGAGTTGAAGCTGGCTGTGAAAAGTAGTAACTTCTCTCTGTGGTTGGTTGCTGCTGAAACACCTCTGACTCATGGCAACTTGTGTCTAACAGTTTGAAACATCACCCAGTCCTGTGCCATCTTCATGATTGTTGTTATTTGAGTTGTTACTGAGTTGAGGAGCAATAGCTCCTCTCTAGGAGGCTGGTAACAGTTTCCTCTTTCTGGATTGCGGCAACTCATCCCTCTTTAAAGCTCTTTGGGCCACTGTACCCATGCAGCCTTAGGATATTGTGGAAATGAGGAAATATAATTTCCATGCTAGGTCATACAAGACATGTGGTCTCTGCCTTGTTCTCTTGGATTATTTACTCTGGGAGAAGCCAACTACCATGTTGTGGGGACTCTCAGGCAGCTCCGTGGAGAGGTCCTGTCTGAGGAAGTTGAGCCTTCTTCCAATAGCCATGTGAGAGCGCCATCGTGCAAGCTGATCCTCCAGCTCCACACAAGCTTTAAGATGACTATAATCTAGGCTGATATCTTTACTACAACCTGTGAGAGACTTGAGCCACAACCACCAGCTGAGCTTTACTTTTTTTAAAATTCGTGACCCATAGAAACTGAGAAATGGTAAATATTTATTGTTTTAAGTGACTGTGTTGGAATAATGAGTTATCAGCAAGAGAAAACTAACACACTTGGTGATGAATTAAATACATAGCCCACTCCATGACTTCACTGCCCTGTGGATTCTGCGGGGGTTAGACATACTCCTCTAGTCTGAGCTACTTATTCTTTTGAATTCTGTGTGTCTCCTGGTTGTTGTGTTGTTGTTATGTGCCGTCGAGTGGGACCCGACTCATAGTGACCCTTCCTTGGGTTGCCGAGGCAGTATCACTACGGAAGTAGATTGCCCAACCTTCCTTCCGAGGAGTGGCTGGTGGCTTTGAACCGCCAGCCTTCTGGTTAGCAGTCAAGTGCCTTAGGCAGTATATTGGCTTAAAAATTGAAGACTATGGAGGCAATCTACTTCTGTAGTGAGTCCGCCTTCGAAACCCAAGGAGGGGTCGCTATGACTTGAATCCGACTCGATGGCAGTAAGTTTTTAAGAGTTTTTATGGGCTGTACTACTCCATGCTTCTATGAGAGAGGGTGTGGTGCTCAGATATAATTTTAAGTCATGGAAAGAAACAAAAAGTACAATGAGAGTGTATCACTCCATAACACTGCTACTGTTTTACATGTGAGAGTAACTAACTAAATACAGCTTTGTGAGACAGAACAATCTGTTCTACTTGAATAAAATTGTTCTGTATGTCCTTGTCATCGTCAGCTTTATATTTTCCTGCTGAAAATATCTAGGATCTTAGTTTCTCAGTTACAATGCTCTCTTTCTTGGGGGAGGCGGGGAGGAAAAAGCTTATTTATACTCCATGCTACTGTAATTTGGTATCATATATATTTATATTTTTAAAAGCAACTTTATTGCTCTCTTTTTTGATAATATTCCAAAACCTTTTCTTTTGTATTTTACCTCACAGCTTCATTTCAAACAACAAATCTTTAACATTGGCATTGCTTAGCAAAGTAGCAATGATTTATACTTCAGTTGACACCTTATTATGCTTTTTATTGTCTAATGTAACAATTTAGCAATTGATAAAAGAACATTTACCAATGATTCTAGTAATTGAAACATCAATGGAGTTCCCTTTTAAGAGGAGAAAAGCCTACTAAAATGAGTGAATTAAAACAAACAGACAAATAACAAAAAAGAAAAATACAATCTACTGTATTGTGCAAAGCAATTTCATGTGAATGATACCCCTGTCTCCCTCGCTTAGGTGTTGCTATTTACATAGTTAATATTCAGAATCACTTTGAAGATTTCAATAGTATTTCAGTATTAGCATAAAGACAGCGTGTGCACCAGAAACATCTTTCTATTGTTCTTTATCTTTGGATCCTTTCTTTCTTTATATAACTTTAAACTCCGAGACAGTCACTGGTTCTGTGCAGGTTATATGACTAAAGAATGCCAGTTTCTGGCGCCCTCTTGTGGACATATGTTCATGGTGTTCGTCTTACTGGCAGCTCAGTTGTAGTTTGTTTGGTGAAATGACTTGAATTTCTGAAACAGTTTGATTTGCTTTCTGCTCAGTTACAAGACTGAGGAATTAAGAGAAATTTTTACTAAACCAAAAGTGACATCTTAACAGCAACAATCAAAAAACCTCTAGGTAAATCAATTTAATCATTTGAATTGCAAATTTGCTGTTGTTGTTATTGTTATGTGCGGTTGAGTCAGACGACTCATAGCAGCCCCCCCTTTGGGTTTCTGAGGCAGTATCACTAAGGAAGTAGATTGCTCCTGCTAGATGGGATCATTTGTTCTCATTTGTATTGATAATAAACAAAGAACAAACCTGTCGAGTCAATTCTGACTTATGGTGACACTAAGTGCTACAGAGTAGAACTGATCCATAGCGTTTTCTTGGCTTTCATCATTTTGGAAGCAGATCGCTAGGCCTTTCTTCCAAGACACCTCTGGGTGGTTTCCAACCACCAACCTTTAGGTTAGTACAGGGACATGTTGCTTAAAGTCCGTGGTAAGTTCTGCGAAAGAGGATGTTAGGTGATTTGGACATTTCATGAACATCATATTAAAACCTTATGGAAGCCTCCTTCCTGTCATTCTTGGCGCTGCTACTGCTAGACTTGCTGGAGAAGGCTGACGGAATGGATGGGTAGTGGTGGCAGCAGTGGTGCATGAGACAGTGGCTGCAAGAGCTGAGGGAAAGTGGGCAGAGAGGCAGCAGAATGCACCTGGCCCCACTCGCTATTCTATCTGTCTATGCCCCTGACGAAGACTGAGAGCCACTGCCCAGAGTCATGTCCTCTGCTTCACCTGTCTGTATCTCATCCATGGTCCAGTGCTGTAAAAGTCTGGGTTTGGATTCTTTAAAACAATTACCCACTGCTAAAAAACAAAAACAGCAATAAAAACTCACTGGTGGTGTAGTGTCTAAGGCGTTTCACTGCTAACCAGAAGGCTGTCTGTTCAAACCCACCAGCCAATCCTCAGAAGGAAGATTGGGGAATCTACTTCCGTAGAGGTACTGATTCAGAAACTCAAGGAGGGGTCACTATGAGTTGAATTGACCTGAGGACAGTGAGTTTGTTTTTTGGTTTTGGTGCTATGAGTCGATTCCAACTCATAGCGACCTCCATTGGGTTTTTAAGGCTGTAAATCTTTGTGGAAGTAGATTGCCTCATCTTTTTCCCAAGAAACAGCTGGTGGATTTGAACAGCTGATCTTCTGGTTAGCAGACAATTCCTTACCTTTGAAAGCCATTAACGCATGACCATGAAGTTGGATCCGACTCATAGCAACCCCTGCTTGGTTTTCCAAGGTGATATCACTACGGAAGTAGATTGCCCAACCTTCCTTCCCAGGAGTGGCTGGTGGGTTTGAACTGCCATCCTTCTGGTTAGCAGTCAAATAAATGCCTTAGGTACTATGCCACCAAACCATTAGGGAGAAATAATAAACAGAGAGCAGCTTTTCCTTTCAAATAAAACAAAACAAAACAAAACAAAAAAAAAAACCTTTTGGGTTGCCCAAAAGCAATGCATGGCTGTAATTCAGTACAAACTATTTGTGTCACCTAGGAACTGTATGTATCGATAATAATTATTTTCAAAAGACCAATCCCCTCTGTGCCCTTTTTTCCCAATTTAGGACCTGACTAAAGGATAGCCTTCCATTTACCATTTATCTCCTTAGGTCTAGGGGCAGGGGCCACCCTTGTCAGGGAGCCTGTGGCTCATTTTCCACTTTTTCTCTTTGCCCATTCTCCACTTTAATTTTCCTTCTTGGAAATTAATTTTCCTTCTTGAAGTCAGGAAAAATGAAATGTGAAAACACTAATTAAGCACTTACAATATGCTGCAAATATCCATTAATAATTGAAACGTGGAATGTATGAAGTATGAATCTAGGAAAACTGGAAGTTATCAAACATGAAATGGAATGCATAAAGACAGATATCGTAGGCATTAGTGAGCTGAAATGGAATGATATTGGCCATGTTGAATGAGACAATCACATGGTTTACTATGCTGAGAATGACAAATTGAAGAAGAATGGCATGGCATTCAACATCAAAAAGAATGTTTCAAGATCTATCCTGAAGTACAATGCTGTCAGTAATAAGAAGCAAGGAGTCAGCCACAGGGATCCAGGTGGGGGGAGGGAACCCAGGCCATGCCCTACAAGTGGCAAGGTGGGAAAGTGGGGGAAAGGAGAGGAAAAAGGCCAGGGGGAATGGGACAGAGAGAGGAGACAGCAGCAGGGATCAAGGTAAGGGGAGGGGGAAAGGTTTTAAACAGTTAAGGGAGAAAAACTTGTCTGTTGGTTTGTCCTACTGTGGTGATGTGTTGCTGTGAGTCTTGGGGCTGTGCCACTGGTCTTTCAAACACTGCGGGGTACACACGGTGCACAGGTTTCAGTGTGGCTTGCAGAATGAGACAGACTAGGGAGAAGGAAGAGGCCATCCACTTCTCAAAGAATTGGGCAGGGAAAATCTTATGAATAGCAGAGAAACACTGTCTGATACATTACTGTGCAACTTTATGAGTAGTCTGGAAACATTGTCCAATACAGAGGAGGAGAATAAGAGACTTAGGTTAAAAGCTCTCAAAAGACGACTGGGAAAGTGCTGCATCATCAGAGTAACATCAGCCTTACTGATATGGATAAGGTAAAAGTTTCAAGACCTACACTTGCTGACATGGCATGACTCAAATTGAGGAGAGACAGCTGCAAACACCCATTAATAATCGGAGCATGGAATGTACGAAGTATGAATCTAGGAAAATTGGAAGTTGTCAAACATGAAATGGAAGGCATAAAGATTGATATCCTAGGCATTAGTGAGCTTAAATGGACTGGTTTTGAATCAGGCAACCATATGATCTACTAAGCCAGGAATGACAATTTGAAGAGGAATGACGTAGCATTCATCATCACAAAGGATGTTTTAAGATCTGTCCTGAAGTACAATGCTGTCAGTGATAGGATAATATCCATATGCCTACAAGGGAGATCAGTTAATATAACTATTATTCAAATTTATGCACCAACCACCAAAGCCAAAGATGAGGAAATTGAAGATTTTGATCAACATCTGCAGTCTGAAATTGACTGAACATTCAATCAAGATGTGTTAGTTATCACTGGTGACTGGAATGCAATAGTTGGAAACAAAGAAGAATCACCGGTAGTTGGAAATTTTGGCCTTGGTGACAGAAATTATGCTGGAAATTGCATGGCAGAATTTTGCAAGACTAAAGACTTATTCATTGCAAATACCTTTTTTCAACAACACAAATGGCGGCTATACACATGGATTTTGCCAGATGAAGTACATAGGAATCAGATTGACTACATCTGTGGCAAGAGGTGATGGAGAAGCTCAATATCTTCAT
>NW_006921995.1:1053086-1082656 GCF_000298275.1 Orycteropus afer afer | reverse complement strand
GTCTATGGGCAAAATATTGAATGATGCAGGAAGCATCAAGAAAAGATAGATGGAATACACAGAGTCACTGTACCAAAATTATGGATAACATTGAGAAGAATGGGAATTCCCGAACACTTAATTGTACTCATGAGGAACCTGTACATTGACCAGGAGGCTGTCATTCAAACTGAGCAAGGGGACACCACATGGTTTAAAATCAAGATGGGAGTGTGTCAAGGTTGTATCCTTTCCCCATACTTATTCAATCTCTATGCTGAGTTCGTAATCCGAGAAGCTGGACTATAGGAAGAAAAATGTAGCATCAAGATTGGAGGAAGAATCATTAACAACCTGCAATACAGTGACGACACAATGTTCCGTGCTAAAAGTGAGGATGACTTGAAGTACTTACTGATGAAGATTGAAGAATACAGTCTGCACTATAGATTACATCTCAATATAAAGAAAACAAAAATCTTCACAACTGGACCAATAAGCAGCATCATGATAAATGGAGAAAAGTTCGAGGTTGTCAAACAATTCACATTGCTTGGTTCGGGGCAAGTCAGCTGCAAAGGACCTCTTTCAAGTGATGAGGAGCAAAGATGTCTCCTTGAGGACTAAGGTGCACCCGACACAAGCCATGATATTTTCAATTGCCTCATATGCATGTGAGAGCTGGACAATGAGTAAGGATGATTGAAGAAGAGTTGATGCTTTTGAGTTGTGGTGCTGGTGAAGAATGCTGAAAGTACCATGGGCTGCTAAAAGAACTAACAGATCTGTTCTGGAGGAAGTGCAGCTGAAATGCTCCTTGGATGTGAGAATGGCCAGATTTCGTCTCACCTACTTTGGTCATGTTGTCAGAAAAGACCATTCCCTGGAGAAGGATGTCATGCTTGGTAAGGTGGAAGGTTGATGAAAGAGGGGAAGGCTTTCAATGAGATAGATTGACACAGTGGCTGTGATCATGTGTTCAAGTATAGCGAGGATCATGGAGCTGGCGTGGGATCAGATGGTGTTCCTTTCTGCTGTGCATAGGGTCTTTATGAGTGAGAAGCTACTCGACAGCACCTAACAATAGGGTAATATGTATTGTCCTCCAAGGAAAACCAAGTAATACTACTATTATTCAAATTTGTGCACTAACCACTAAAGCCAAAGGTGAAGAAATTGAAGATTTTTTTAACCAATTTCTGCAGTCTGAAATTGACCAAACATTCAATCAAGAAGTATTAATATTGCTGCTGATTGTATTGTGAAAGATACAAACAAAGAAGAATCACTGGTAGTTGGAAAATTTGGCCTTGGTGATAGAAATGACACCGGAGATCACATGATAGAATTTTGCAGGACTGCTGATGTATTCAACAACATAAATAGCAGCTATATATGTATATCTTGTCAGAAAGAATAAACAGGAATCAGATCAACAATATCTGTGGAAAGAGGCAATGGAGAAGCTCAATATCTTCAGTCAAAACAAGACCAGGTGTTGATTGTGGAACAGACCATCAATTGCTCTTATGCAAGTTAAGCTGAAGATGAAAAAAATTAAAAGAAGTCCTTGAAAACCAAAATATGACCTTGATTTTATCCCACATGGATTTGGAGACCATCTGAAGAATAGATTTGAAGTACTGAACACCAAAGACTGAAAACCAGATGAGTTGTGGGATCGCATCAAGAATATTATACATGAAAAAAGCAAAAGATCATTAAAAGAGAGGAAAAGAAGAAAAGACCAAAATGGATGCCAGAAGAGACTCTGAAACTTGCTCTTGAATGTAGAGTAGCTAAAGTGGATGGAAGAAATGATGAAATAAAAGAGTGGAACACAAAATTTCATGGGATAGCTCAAGAAGACAAAGTAAAGGGTTATAATGAAATGTGCAAAGACCTGGAATTAGAAAACCAAAAGGGAAGAACATACTTGGTGTTTTTCAAGCTGAAAAATCTGAAGAAAAATGCAAGCCTCAAGTTGTAATATTGAAAGATTCTGTGGGCAAAATATTGAATGATGCAAGAAGCATCAAAAGAAGATGGAAGAAATACACAGTCACTGTACCAAAAAGAATTGGTTGATTTCCAACTATTTCAGGAGGTAGCGTATGATCAAGAACCAGTAGTATTGAAAGAAGAAGGCCAAGCTGCACTGAAGGAACTGGTGAAAAATAAGATGCCAAGAATTCATGGAATATCCATTGACATGTTTCAACAAACAGATGAAGATCTGGAGACACTTACTTGTCTATGCCAGGAAATTTGGAAGAGAACTCCCTGGCCAACTGACGGGTAAAGATTGATATTTGTGCCTATTCCAAAGAAAGGTGATCCAACAGAATATGAAAATTATCCAACAATATCATTAATATCACATAGAAGTAAAATTTTGCTGAATATAATTCAAAAATAGTTTCAGCAGTATATAGAGAGGGAACTTCAAGAAATCCAAGCTGGATTCAGAAGAGGATGTGGGATGAGGGATATCATTGCTTATGTCAGATGGCTCTTGGCTGAAAGAAAAGAATATCAGAAAGATATCTACCTGTGTTTTATTGACTATGTAAAGGCATTTAAATGTAGAGATCATAGCTAATTATTGATAACATGGAAAGTAATAGGAATTCCAGAAAACTTAATGTTCTCATAAGGAACCTGTACATAGACACAGAGGCTGTTGTTCAAACAGAACAAGGGGATACTGCATGGCTTAAAATAAGGAAGGGTATACATCAGGCTTGTATCCCTTCACCATAATTATTCAATCTGTAAACTGAACAAATAATCTGAGAAGCTGGACTATATGAAAAGAACATGACATCAGGATTGGAGGAAGACTACAACCTGTGATATGCAGATGATACAATCTTGCTTGCTGAAAGTGAAGAGAACTTGAAACACTTACTGATGAAGATCAAAGACTACAGTATGGATTGCTCCTCAACAAAAAGAAAACAAAAATCTTCATAACTGGATCAATAAGCAGCACTACGATAAATGAAGAAAAGATTGACGTTGTCAGGAATTTAATTTTACTTGGCTCCACAATCTATGGCCTTTGAAGCAGCAGTCAAGAAGTCAGATGTTGTATTGCACTGGGAAATGTGCTGCAAAAGACCTTTGTTAAGAAGCAAAGATGTCACTTTGAAGTTGAAGGTGCCCCTAACTCAAGCCATAGTATTTTCAGTCACTCATATGCATGTGAAATCTGGACAGTGAATAAGGAAGACAGAAGATGAGCTAAAGCCTTTGAATTATAGCATTGGAAAGAGTACTAAAAATGCTATGTACTGCTAAAAGAACAAACATACAATTATGTCCCGGAAGAATTGCATGTGGAATTCTCCTTGGAAGTGAGAATGGCCAGATTTCATCTCACCTATTTTGGACACAGTGGCTGCAACAATGGGCTCAAGTATAGCAAGGATGATGAGGCTGGCACAGTACCAGACAGTGTTTCATTCTGTTGTACGTAGGGTTGCTATGAGTTGGAGCCAATTCGACGGCACCTAACAACAACACCACCACTTTAGTCATATTGTTAGGGGAACCATTCCCTGGAGGAGGATATCATGCTTTGTAAAGTAGAAGGTCAGACAAAAAGGGGAAGACTCTCAATGAGATGGATTGACACAGTGGCTGCAATGATGTGGCCAAGCATAGCAAGGACTGTGAGGATGGCACAGGACTGGGCAGTGTCCCATTGTTATCCATAGGGTTGCTATGAGTCAGAGCTGACTCATTAGCACCTAACAACAGCAACAGAGCAATAAGCTAAAGTCTATGCTAGATGGTGGTGGTAGAATGTTCTAGAGATAGATCCTGCTCTCAGAGAGCTGAGAGCCTGCCTGGGAGAGTGCTAATGGAAAAAAAGCTGATTTAATAATTACAACAAATTTGACACATGGCTTGATAGGAGCATAAGGAGAACAAATCTACTCCAGAAGGATCAATGACAGGTTCACAGAGCGATTCTGAAGGATAGGGAAGAGTTATATCCTGACAACAAAGGTGAAATATTTACCCTTAAACAGCCTGTGGGAAAGCCTTGAGGTGAGAAAATATGGCAGAATCTAGTAAGTTCCTCAGTTCATTTTGTCTGGATCATGATGGGTTGGTGGTGGGAGATGAGGTTGGATAGCTAGACAGAGCTGGACAGTGTGTGGGCTGTTTCATTTGTTCAAGGGGAATGAATAGCCTGTCTTATAAAATGTATGCTTCTTACAGTACAGAGCTAGGGTCTGTGTAATGGGTTTAGCATAGCCCTTGGTATATTATCCACCATCCATCTAACAGTTTGTCATATTGTGGTGGCTTACATGCTGCTGTGATTCTAGCAGCTGTGCCACTGGCATGTCAAATAACATCAGGGTCATCTGTGAAGTATAGGTTTTGGTGGAGCTTCCACACTAAAATAGACTAAGAAGAAAGCTTCAGTGATGTACTTCCAAAATTCAGTGAAAGCCAATGAAATATTCTGTGGCTCACAGAATATTGTCCAAAATTTCAACTCACTTACTTTGGACACATCATCAGGAGAGACTGATCACCAGAGAGGGACATCATGTTTGATAAAGTGGAGGACCAGCAAAGGCAAGGAACTCATAACTGAGGTAGATTGAGGTGGCTGCAGCAATAGACTCAAACATACACAAAGATGGCTGCAGATGGGGCAATGTTTGATTCTGTTATACATGGGTTTACTGTCAGTTGAAGCCAACTCAGTGGCAAGTAACAACAAGCATACTTTGAGGCTTGATGACCCCAATTATAACCATATAACCCACATCACACAAAGCTAGGAGTGAAATTCACCTTACAACAATGATCATAAAGATTATTTCTCTGATTCTCCCTATACTTGCCTCCGTGACACTTCCACCACCTCCAGGTACCCCAATCCCAACTATTTCTGGGAATTCCCATAAACATCCACACTCTGTTTTCTCAGCCACCACACAATCATTTTCCTTCCTTTCGCCTGTAAGGCATCTATGAAGTTATGCAGGCTCCTTGGTGTTGCCCAATTGTGTATATGTAAACTATTGATGAATGATGAATGTGTGGCTGTAAGGATGTCACTTTTCCATCATGGGGCCTGTGGAAGCCCATGGGACTTTGCTCAGTGGCTGGAAATATCCTGGACATTGCTGAAATGTCAGAGCCTTAGTTGTGCCAAAACTTCACTCTGTTCCTTGATTTTGCAAATCTGTACTGGCTTCCTCAGCAAGTGGAGAAAATTCCGTGTCTTATAGTCTCCTGAAAGATTCCAAAGCAGCTCTGATTTGGGTGCCCAGTATCTCTTGGCAATTTGAGCCAGGCACCTCTCTGATATTTCTGTTAAAGGCTCCTCCTCTAGGCTCTGACCCAGATCCTTGGAGGGAGGGGAAGAGGGGGGCTATGAGGAGCAAGATGAGCCTCACATACTTACCATTACTCCTCTCACTCTTCATCTAAGGCATTTTTATTAGATGAAACAGCGGTCCTCACTTTTTCTCCCAAAGGCTCTTATTTCTAACAGATTTCTGTGGCTGTGATTCATCCCTTTTCTAGAAATACTCAGACATGTCTGAACCTAGGAAAAACGCAATTTAAACTTCAGTGGAGTTCTTCCATATTAACTAATTAATGGTGTCGAAGTTCACGATGGATGGTGATGGTCAGATAGGGGAAAGAACATCTTTACAGTGAAAATGCTAGTCCTTATGCTCCTAAAATATTCTGTCAATTGCTCTTTAGAGATGAGTATTGCTGTATCTTATGGTTAGTATTTCTGATTTGGAGTATACAGCTTCAGATGTTCTTGAAAATCTCATGAGAACATAAGACTAAAAGTTAGCTGCTCTCACACTATTTTTTTAAAATAAATTTTTTATTGTGATTTGTGTGAAGTTTACAGAGAGAATTGGTTTTCCATTCAACAATTTATCCACATTTTGTTTTGTGACCTTGATTGCAATACCCACAATGTAATGGCACTGTTTCCACTTACTCCTGTACTTACTGTTTCCATTTGTCTTCCTTTCCTATTTCTTCCTGCCTTCTGAGCTTTATTACTAGGCAAGTGCAGCCATTTTGATCTCATTTGGCTGATGACTCTAATGAGAGCTTGTCTCTCTGGTGTTATTGTTCACCTTATAGCCCTGTCTGTCTTTTGGCTGAAATTTGAACCATGGGACAAGTTCATTTCCAGGCTTGAAGGGTATCTAAGGGCAATAGTCTCTATCTGACTAGTGAGGCTAGTCTTTGTTATGATTTTGCTCCACATTTTTCTCCCACTCTCTCCAAGACCTCCTATTGTCATTCATTTCAGAGCAGTCAGCAGCAGTAGCTGGGTACTATCTAGTTGTTCTGGTCTCAGAGTTGTGGAAACTGGGGTTCATGTTTCCTTGCATCTTTGATTTTCTTCACTTTTCTTTGCTCCAGATGGGGAGAGACAAACAGTTGCATCTTAGATAACCACTCACAAGCTTTTAAGAACCCCCATCACCACTCACCAAAGTAGGGTGTAGAACTTTGTCTTTATGGACTATGTGATGCCAGTTGTCCTTGATATCCCCTGAGAACATGGTCCTGAACCCCCAGTCCCAGAGACTCATTCCCTCAAGGTATTTGGTTATGACCAAGTTTTTATAACTTTGCCCTGTATGCTCTACTATATTCATGGATATATTTGTAATACATGTAAATATGTATGTAGAAATATCCTCTGTCCAACCTGTGTATATTCGTGGAAGTAGTCCCATTCATTTTCCACCCCTGTTCAGCTTGAGTGTCTATCTGCATCCACTCATTGATTACTGTTATTACCGTTATTGCAGGATTGTGTATATAATAGAATTTATCTTTGTTTCCTTTAACTCTTATGTTCCTCCAAGTGTTTTTCTTTGTCTTGATCATTTTGTGCTGACCTCCCCACTTCACTCAAGTTAATGATTTACCTTCCTTTCACTTCCAACCCCTTGTAACTATCAAACAATGTTTCTTTCTCTATGTGTAAAATTCTTCTTGATTTTTTACAGTAATGATCTCATACAATATTTGTCTTTTTGTGATTGACTAATTTCACTCAGCAAAATGTTCTTCAGGTTCATCCATGTTATGAGATGTCACACAGATTCATTGTTATTCTTTAATATTGCGTGGTATTCCATTGTGGGTATGTGCTGCAGTTTGTTTAAGTATTGATCCTTTGATGGGAACTTAAGTTGTTTCCATATTTTTGCTATTGTAAATAATGCTGCAGTGAACATGGGTGTGCATATATCTATTAGTGTCATGGTTCTTATTTCTTTATGATATATATCTAGTAGTGGGATTTCTGGATAATATGTGGTGATAGTTCAGCTTTTGTGTCAACTTGGCTGGGCCTGGTTGAGTGGCTGGGCATCTGGTGGTAGTATTCCCCATGATGAGACTGGTAATCAACTCCATGGTGGAATCTATTGTGAGCAGCTGAGTAGCTGCCTTAGGGAATGTGGTCTGCTTCCTGTATATAAGCAGAATCCTTGGGGAATGGTGTCTAGCTTATAGCATGCTTGGACCCTGCATGTAGCCATGTCATTGTTCAGCAGCCTGCCATGCTCTGCCAGCCTTGGGACTTATGATGGATTTGAATTAATGGCCTGCCTTGTGGTTTGGTAACATCAGGACTATGCCATTTTATTTGTCGACCTTGAGTTTGTTAGCCTCAGCAGCCAGCAGCTGCCTGAGTAAAGAGATGTCTCTAGCTTCAGTTGTCCGGAAACAAGAGGCAGAGCTGAAGCCCAAGGTTGAGGGGCTTTCATCTAGTCCCTAGAGCCTGGCATTTTGAACTTGGACTTCTAGCCTCCTGAACAGTATGAGAATAAACTCCTGTTTGTTAAGGCCATCCCATTTGTGGTATATTCCTGTCAGAGCAGCACTAGTAAACAGAACAGAATTTGGTATTGAGAATGGGGTGCTGCTCTGACAGATACCTAAAATGTGGAAACAGGAGTGGAGTGTGTTCTTGTCCCGAGACCCTGGCATAGAGACCCTTGCTTACCAGCCCAAGGAGGAGAAAGCCAGTGCCATTGGGTAGGAGGCTTCCTGGCAGAGTGGGTTGCCTTTGGGCATTAATTGGTGAAGAGACCGGCATGAAATGGAGTAACAGGTTGGCTAGCCCACGGAGCAAGAAAGCTGAGTGTTTTTAGGACAGGAAGATTTCCTGTGGAGTGGGTTGCCTTCAGCATTAATTGGCAGAAGTGAAGACCATGGGAACGGAAGCAGAGCTACCTCAGCCTGAAAAGGTAGGGTCATGGCCTTTGGGGGTGGAATGACCATAGCCCCCTAGGTTTCAAAGAGCCAGGCCTTCACCAACTTGGTTCGGGAGTGTGGGGCTGCTCATTCATGTGAGACAGTGGGATGGAGCCGTAGCTGCTGCCCAAGAGTGAAGGGGCAGGGTTGTCATGCTCAAGAGGAAGAGGAATGGGGCCACCAGGTCAGGGTAAGGTCACCACTCAGGAACTAGAGGACTGGAGCCATCCAGTGAGAGAGATCTGTACAGATTCCACCCACTGAAGATCTGTACAGATGCCAAGTTGACAAGGGGTAGAATTGTGGTAGTTCAGTTTTGTGTCAACTTGGCTGGGCCTGGTTGAGTGGCTGGGCAGCTAGATGTAGTTATTCCCCATGAGGAGACTGGTAATTAACTCCATGGTGGAATGTACTGGAGCAGCTGAGTAGCTGCCTTAGGGAATGTGGTCTGCTTCTTGTATATAAGCAGAAGCCTTGGGGAATGGTCTCTAGCTTATGGCATGCTTGGACCCTGCGTGTAGCCGTGTAGTTGTTCAGCAGTCTGCCGTGCTTTGCCAACCTTGGGACTTGCAATGGAGTTGAATTAATGGCCTGCCTTGTGGTTTGGTAATATCAAGACTGGGCCTTTTCACTTGTCATCCTTGGGTTTTTCAACCTCAGTAGCTAGCAGCTGTCTGAGTGAAGAAATGCCTCTAGCTCCAGTGGGCCAGGAGCAGGATGCAGAGCTGAACTCCAAGGTTGAGGGGCTTTCACCCAGCCCCTAGAGACTGGCACTTTGAACTTGGACTTAGAGTCTCCAAATTGTAAGAATAAACTCCTGTTTGTTTAAGCCATCCCATTTGTGGTATATTCTTGTCAGAGCTGTATTAGGTAACCAGAACATATGATATTTCTATTTCCAAATTTTTAGGGAAGCACCATACATTTTTCCACACTGGTTGCACCATTTTACAGTTCCACCAGCAGTGTATGAGGGTTCTAGAATCTATACTCTTGTGAGCATTTTTTTTTTTTAAGTTTACAATTAATGCTTGGGTGAGATGGTATCTCACTGTTGTTTGGATTTGCATTTCTCTAATGGCATTTGACTGCTAACCAGAAAGCTGGCAGTGCAAACCCACCAGCCACTCCTCAGAAGGAAGATTGGGCAATCTACTTCCGTAGTGATACTGCCTCAGACACCCAAGGAGGGGTCACTATGAGTCCGGGCCGACTCGATGGCACATAACAAAAACAAATGATTGTTACACTATTCTGTTTATAAAGAAGTTTCACCCTGTAACATTTTCAGCAAACAGTATACAGAATTATTTTAAAGCAATTTGTTTACAAGTATTAACAGACTGAATATTCAACAAATGTCTTATATGTGTAAGTAGATGTTATCTAAAGGAAGATTACCTTACCTAGCCCAAATTCTGCAGAGTGTCTCCATTATTCCTTCTTGTTTTCCAGGTAATTATATTAGAATGCTCTTAGCAACTACATATCTCTGTCTGTAGCATTTTATGGTTCAATAACATAAACCTAGATTTTCCTGATATTTACTGTTAGGTAGTCATGAGGACAGGAGCCCTGGTGGTGCAATGTTCAAGTGTTCGGTAGCTAAGTGAAAGATTTTTGGTTAAAATCCAACCAACTGCTCTGTGGGAGAAAGAAAGACTTGAGAATCTGCTCCCATAAAGATTGTTGTTGTTGTTGGTGCCACTGAGTCTTTCTGACTCATCGTGACCCCAGGTACAACACAACAAAATACTGCCCAGTCCTGCTTCATCCTCAAAATGATTGATATATTTCATCCCATTGTTGCAGGACATTGTCAATCCATGTCTTTGAGGGTCTTCCTGTTTTTCACTGGTATTCTATTTTACCAAGCATGATGTCTTTCTTCAGGTACTGGTCCCACCTGATACCATGTCCAAAGTGCATGAGATGAAGTTTTTCCATTCTCACTTCTAAGGAGCATTCTGGCTGCATTTCTTCCAAGACTGCTTTTTTGGCAGTCCACACTATATTTAATATTCTCTGCCAATGACATAATGCAAATGCATCAAATTTATTTTTTCTTCCTTATACATTGTGAAGCTTTCACATATATATGAAGTGATTAAAAATATCATGGCTTGGTTCAGGTGCACTGGAGTCTTCAAAGTGACATATTTGCTTTTAATACTTTAAAGTGGTCTTTTTCAGTAGATTTCCCCAATGAAATATGTTGTTTGATTCTTGACTACTGTTTCCGTGAGTATTAACTGTGGATCTAAATATAATGAAATCTTTGACAACTTCAATCTTTTCTCCATTTGTCAGAATGTTGCTTACTGATCTAGTTGTAAGGATTTTTGTTTTCATTATGTTGAAATATAATCCATACTTAAGACTGAAGTCTTTGATCTTCATCAGTAAGTGTTTCAAGTCCTCTTAACTTTCAGCAAGCAAGGTTGTGCCATATGCATATTGGAGGTTGTTAATGAGTCTTCCTTCAATCCTGATGCTGTTTTCTTTTTAATATAGTCCAGCTTCCCAGACTGTTTGCTCAGCATACAGATTGAATAAGTAAGGTGAAAAGATACAACCCTGATGCACACACTTCCTGATTTTAAAACATGTAGTAATTTCTGTTTGAACAACAGCCTATTGGTCTACGTACAGGTTCCTCATGAACACAATTAAGCGTCCTGGAATTCTCATTTTTTGCAACGTTATCCATAATTTGTTATGATTCACACAGATGGATGTCCTTGCATAGTCAATAAAACATAGGTAAACATCTCTCTGGTATTCTCTACTTTCAGACAAGATCAATCAAACATCAGTTATGATATCCCTCATTCCACATCCTCTTATGAATTCAACTTGAATTTTTGGCAGTTCCTTGTTGATGTACTGCTGCAAACACTTTTGAATTGTGTTCAGCAAATTTTTTAAAAATATATTTTGGTGAAATATAATTCATGTTCAGTGAAATACATAAAACTAAAATGACATGAGTCAATGCATTTTTTTTTTTTTTTGGTGTTTCCTCCTCTCCCCTCCCACACCTGGCAACCAACAGACAAAGTTTTCTTCCATATATAAACCTTTCCTTGACTCTTTACAATAATGAACTAATACTATATTTGTTCTTTTGTGATTGACTTATTTCACTCAGCATAGTGTCCTCCAAGTTCATCCACGTTACGCAGTGTTTTGCAGATGCTAAATTATTCTTTAGTATCATATATTATTATTCCATTGTGTGTATATACCATAGTTTGCTTATCCATTTTTCTGTTGATGGGCACAAAGGTTGTCTCCATATTTTTGCTATTGTAAATAGTGCTGCAAAGAACATGGATGTGCATATACCTGTTCTTGTCCTGACTCTCACTTCTTTAGTATATATACCTAGTAATGGGATTGCTGGGTCAAATGATATTTCTAATTCCAGCTCTTTTAGGAATTGCCATACTGTTTTCCACAGTGGTTGTATCATTTGACAGTCCCACCAGCAGTGTATGATAGTCCCAATCTCTCCACAGCCTCATCAGTGTTTGTTATTTTCTGTCTTGTTGAACTTTGCCACTAGTGCTGGGGTGAGATGGGATCTCATTGTTTTGATTTGCGTCTTTTTAATGGCTAATGATTGTGAGCATTTCTTCATGTATTTGGTGGCCACCTGAATATCCTCTTTGGTGAAGTGTCTATTCATATCTTCTCTCCATTTTTCAATTGGATTGTTATTCTTTTTGTTGTTGAGGTATTGGAGTTTTCTATAAATATTAGAGATAAGTCTTTTGTCAAATATGTCATTATCGACAAGTATGAATTTGTTGCTGTCATTTTGTTATGTGCCTTTTCATGGTGTTCCTGATTTATTTGTTCCATATAATTTTCTGTGCTGAGTTTGTTTTGTTTATGAATTATGTTATCACTTCCTTAGTTACTGTTGTTTAGTATTTGCTAAATATTTGTGCTAGTTCTCTCTTTTATTTTGATGTGAAAGTTAATAATTTTTCTTTGAGGTTACCTTGTGATTTATAATTTTCTTCCCAAGTTTAGAACAGTCTATTCTATCTTGCAGTTGTCTTGACTTTCCTACCATTTAGAAGTTCTGTAACTACACAATATTTTTTTTTCCCTCTTTTTGGTTTATAGTTGTCCTCATTTGTCAATTGATGCCTCTGGTTCCCTGTTTACAATCTTGTAGGCTTACTTACTTTGGATACTTCCATAACTGTGTTGGTTTCTGGGTTATGTCATCATGTGTGGTTGTTGTTTGTTGTTGTTGGTTCTCTGTCCAAAGGACTCCCTTTAGCATCTCTTGTAAGGTTGATCTGGTTTTAATAAAGTCTCTTAATTATTCCTTATCTGGAAATCTCCTAATTTCACCATCATATGTGAAGGACAGTTTTGCTGGGTGTATAATTCTTGGTTGAAAATTTTTCTCTTTCAGTGTTTTATATATACCATCCCATTGCCTCTGGCTTGAATGGTTTCTGCTGAGAAATCTGAGTTTAGTCTTATTGGTTGCCCCTTGTAGGTAACTTTTTGTTTTTCCCATGCTGCTTTCAGAATTCTTTCTTTGTCTTTGGTTTTGATAAGTTTGATGATGACATGTCTTGGTGATTTTCTTTTGGGGTCTATCCTGTTTGCGGTTTGTTGGACTTCCTGAATGGATATATTCTCATTTTTCATCATACCAGGAAAATTCTCTTCCATCAAATCTTCAACAACTTTCTCTGTGGTTTTATTTTTCTCTTCCTGTTCTGGAATTCTGATTATATGCAGGTTATTCCTTTTGATGGTATCCTACATTCTTCATTTTTGTTTTGATTTTTTTTTTTTCTGATTGATTCCTTTCCAAAGTAATATTGAAGAATTTGCCTTCAGTCTCACTAATTCTGTCTCCCATTGATTCAATTCTATTTCTTTGCCCTTTCAATGTATTCTCTACTTCTGAAAATTTAGTATTAATCTTCAGAATGTCTATCTGTAGATTTTGTATCATTTCTAATTTTTTCATTTATTTTGTCATTTTGTTCTTGTATTGTCTTTCAGAAATGTTCTAGGGTTTCCTCTGTGTTTTCCTTAATATTGCCAGTGTTTTCTTTGATCTGTCTCTCAATCCATTGAAGGTACTTAAATATAATTCTTTTGAATCCCTTATCAGGGAGTTCCAGTGCTGCTTCTTCCTTGCGGACGTGTTTTGGGTCTGTATGCTGGTCCCTTGTTTCTCCTGCTTTATCTTGCTTCTTTGTATGGACTGTGATGCTCTGTTGTCTCCAAGACATTGTGATGTTTTTGTGTTTATATTTAATTGGAGATGGTATGTTGGCGTGACTTGCTCACGATTTTCATTTTCTTTGTTTGTATGTTATCAACGTAAGCAGGATACTGTGCTCTTCTGTCCACTAGTTGGGAATACATATACACTCACCATCTGTCTCCTTTCCTGTTGTCAGTCTTCCATATGCCCCTGCTGTCCTTGGCAAACAGAGCTTATTCTTAAGTCCCTGGAATCCATTGAGAATGCTGTCACTTCAAAATCCAATATGGCCACTGCTTGTAGACACTCAAAATGACTGCACCCTGGGTCATTTTAAATATCCAAAATGACCACCACTTGTAAACAATCAAAATGGCTGCCCATTTTCAGAGAACAGCTGGAAGTATACAGTTCAGGTTGTCTCCCTTCTTGCTATTTCCCTTTCTAGTCATAAGCCACCAGTGCAGTTGTCCCTGCAGCCCTTGATGATCAGAGCTGATCTTTAGGTCAATTCTCAGGTCCCAACACCATCAGAGTAGCTGACAGTTTGCAGCTCTGTCTGTCTCCATGCTCACTGTTTTCATTCAGTTTTTTCCACTAGTTGGTGCCTAATCCACTCCTGTATACTTCCTTTCAAAGCTCAGGGCTCCAGGATTATCTTCTGTATCTCTGTCAATTGGTTTCTCTTTTCTTTGCTGAAGGTCTCTGTAGCTTGTCTGCCTATTCTGCTTGTTACTGGAAGTCTAATTCCAGCTTTTTAAGAAATCACCATACTGTTTTCCACAGTGGTTGTATCATTTGACAGTCCCATCACCAATGTATGAGAGTCCCAATCTCTCCACATCCTCACCAGCATTTGTTATTTTCTGTCTTGTTGAACTTTGACATTAGTGCTGGAATGAGATGGTGTCTCATTGTTGTTTTGATTTACATCTCTCTGACGTATTCCTCAAAATTTTACTTGCATGTGATCTTAATGATAAAGCTTACAACTAACCCTATGGGATAATTCTACTATATATAGAGTTTCTATGAATCAGAATCAACTTGAGGACACAGCACAGCACAGCAGCCATGGAGACTGCCTGTCTTGGGTGGTGGTTAACTCACACAACTGCTAACCTAAAAATTAGTGGTTCAAGTCTACCCAGAGGTACTTTCAAAGAAAGGCTTAGTGATGTACTTCAAAACAATAAGCCACTGAGAGCCCTATGGAGCACAGTTGTGCTCTGACATACATGAGGTTGTCATGAGTTGGAATCAACTCTAGGGCAACTGATTTGTTTGTTTGTTTTAGTTACCAGAAAAAAGGTGTATAAATTTATCTTTTTTATGTTACTTTTTTATTCATTAGTTGGAGTGAGAAGAAGACTGGGTAAATTGGGTAAAAACACAAAAAAACAAAGCAAGACAAAATGTTGGTCTCCATATACTCTCTGGTTATGATTAGGAGGTGAGCATTGGTGATAGGAAAACTTGTGAGTGGTCAGATGAAGACTGGCCTTCTAATGTTGGAAAGTGTCATATATTGCCAGATATAATATATAATGTCATAAATATTTTTTAAGCATATATGTATCACATGTCATATCAGTAATATGACTTGTGATGTGGAGGGTGCAAAAGAAATGAAAGTCATAGTCCATGTATTTGAATCACTCACTATTGGATAAGAAACACAATACATGTTGCATTTCTAAAACTAGAAATGATTTTGGGTTGGAAGGCTTCCAGGTCTGGAATTGAACCCCCATTGAAAATTCTATAAGACTTTCTGCATGGTCTTATATAGTGGTGATACTTTGGTTGGAGTATCATAGCTTAGGGTTAATAATGAAATTTCAGATAAACTCAATTTGTTGGTTCACTTTGAACTAATGAGGTTATTATAAACTTATTTATTTATTTATTTTTAACAAAACTAAAAAAATTTAATGGGTAATTAGAATGATGATCTATTAATTTTTGGTGGAGAATATTCCTTTCAAGTGAGCAGAATTCTTGTGTATTAACAGAGACACTCACCTTCTGAGGGACAGGCATCTTGGTATCAGGACATTGTTTGATTCACATTGAATCAGGACAAATAGAATCAGAATACCTTGGAAAGATATTACATTTCAAGGACCTAATGAAAGATCTTCTCCTTATGTCTAGAGAACAGGACAGATGCCAATCACTTCTTGCTATTCCACTTCTCTTTTTATACATCTCCATGAGGTCAACCACATATTTTTTTGTTATACAGGTTAACATTATCATTGTTGTTGTTAGGTGCCATTGAGTCATCTCCAACTCATAGAGACTCATATATACAACAGAACAAAACACTTTCTGGCCCTGTTCCAGCCCCACAATCCCTGCTATACCTGAGCCCGTTGTTGCAGCCACTGTGTCAATCCATCTCATTGACGGCCTTCCCCTTTTCTGTTGACCCTCACTGTACCAAATACGATATCTTTCTCCGGAGAATGGTCATTTCTGACAACATGACCAAAGTAGGTGAGATGAAGTCTAGCTATTCTCACTTCCAAGGAGCATCTGGCTGTACTTCTTCCAGGACAGATTTGTTAGTTTTTTTAGCATCCACAGTACTTTCAGCATTCTTCACCAACACCACAACTCAAAAGCATCAACTCTTCTTCAGTCTCTATTATTCATTGTCCAGCTCTCACATGCATATGAGGCAATTGAAAATATCATGGCTTGGGTTAGGTGAACCTTAGTCTTAGGAGATATCTTTGTCCTTCAGCACTTGAAAGAGGTCTTTTGCAACATATTTGCCCAATATGATACAACTTTTGATGTCTCGATTGCTCTTCCTTTGGTGTTGACTGTAGAACCAAGTAATATGAAGTCTTTGACAACTTCATCCTTTTCTCCATTTATAGTGATGATGCTTATTGGTCCAGTTGTGAGAATTTTTGTTTTCTTTATGTTGTTGTTGTTGTTGTTATGTGCCCTCGAGTCGGACCCAACTCATAGAGACCCCTCTTTGGGTTTCTGAGGCAGTATCACTACAGAAGTAGATTGCCTCATCCTCCTTCCGAGGAATGGCTGGTGGGTTTGAACCACCAGCCTCTGGTTAGCAGTCAGGTTCCTTAGGCACTACGCTACCAGAGCTCCTGTTTTCTTTATACTGAAGTATAATCCATAATGCAGACTGTAGTCTTTGGTCTTCAACAGTGAGTGCTCCAAGTCATTCTCACTTTCAGCAAGCAAAGTTGTGTTGTCTGCATACTTCAGGTTGTTAATGAGCATTCCTCCAATCCTGATGCCATGGTCTTCTTCATATAGTCCAGATTCTTGGATTATTTGCTCAGGATACAGATGGAATAAGTATGGTGAAAGGACACAACTCTGAAACACTCCCTTCCTGATTTTAAACCATACAGTCTACCCTTGTTCTGTTTGAATAACAGCAGCCTGGTCTATGTACAGGTCCCTCATGAGTACAATTAAGTGTTCTGGAATTCACATTCTTCTCAATGTTATCCATAGTTTGTTATGATCTACACAATCAAATGCATTTTCATAGTCAATAAAACACCAGTAAACATTTTTCTGGTATTCTTTGCTTTGAGCCAAGATCCATCTGATATTAGCTATGGTATCCCTTGTTCCACATTCTATTCTGAATCCAGCTTGCATTTCTGGAGGTTCTCTGTCAATATACTGCTGCAAAGACAATGGTCCTATAAGTGTATTTGTATGATGTGAATTCCCAAGTGTATAATAGAGCTGACAAGGGACAAAGTTGTAGTCACTTCTTCGTCACAGCCAGCTACCCAGAGAGACCAAGTAGTTGAACCTGTGGGCTTGGGACCATAGTCATAGGGGACATCAAATTCCATTGGCATAACATACTACACAAAACATTCTTCCACCTCCTACTTTGGGAGTAGTGACTGGGATCTTAAAAGCTTGCAAGCAGCCATCTAGATGCCATGATGGGTCTCTCCTCATCCAGAGCAAAGAAGAATGAAGAAAACCAAAGATTCATGGAAAGAATTAGTCCTAGCAACTGGTACACCATGCTATCCACATCCTATATGACTATGAGATCAGAAGAACTAGATGGTTCTCGGCAACCACTGTCAACCACTTGGAGGGAGATCTATGTAGGAGATCCCAGATAGAGAGGGAGAACAATGTGGAAAAAAACTCAAAATCATTTGGAGAAAAAAAAGAGGGACCAGGTTTCTTGGTGTGATAGATAGAGCCTGGTGGAACCACTGAGACTATGGCCCCTAGTTGCCCTTCAGGTCTGGAACTGAACCCACACCTGTGGCTTCCAGCCTAGCAAAAGACAGGCATAGGAGGTGAACATATACCTGAAGAAGATACACTCCTTGGAGAGAGGTTCAAACATTTTTGAATTATCTTCAATAGCATTTTACTACTTGTGTGTGATATTAATGATATTTTTTGATAATTTCCCCATTCTGTGGGATCACTTTTCTTTGGAATGTGTACAAATATGGATCTCTTCTGGTCAGTTGGCCAGGTTGCAGTCTTGCAAAATTTTGGCATAGCTGAGTGAGTGCCTCCAGCGGGGCATTCCATGTTTTGAAACATCTCAATGGGTATTCCATCAATTCCTGGATTCTTATTTTCACCACTTCCTTCAGTGCAGTTAAGACTTCTTCTTTCAATACTATCGGTTCTTGATCATATGTCTCCTCCTGAAATGGATGAACATCAATCAATTCTTTTTGGTATAGTGACTCTGTGTATTCATTCCTTCCACCTTGTTTTGATGTTTCCTGCATCATTCAATATATTGCCCATAGAATCTTTCAATATTGCAACTCGAGGCTTAAGTTTTTTCTTCACTTCTTTCAGCTTGAGTAATGCCGAGTATGTTCTTCCCTTTTGGTTTTCTAACTCCAGGTCTTTGCACATCTCATTATAATAATTGACTTTGTCTTTGAAATCTTCTGTTCAGCTCTTTTATCTTGTCATTTCTTGCATTTGCTTCAGTTACTCTCTGTTCAAGGACAAGTTTTGGAGTCTTGTCTGACATCCATTTTTGTCTTTTTTTTTTTTCCCCTTTCCTCTCTTTTTAATGACCTTTTGCTTTCTTCATGGACGATGTTCTTGATGTCATCCCACAGTTCCTCTGGTTCTTGGTCATTTGTGTTCTATGCATCAAATCTATTCTTTAGATGTTTGTTTTGGCTCTCTTGGACTTGTTCTAATTGTCTTCAGCTTCAACTTCAACTTACATATTAGCAGTTGATGGTCTGCTCCACAATCAGCTTCTGGCCTTGTTTTGGCTGAAGATACTTAGTTTCTTCATCACCTCTTGCCACAGATGTAGTCAATCTGATTCCTGTGTACTCATCTTGCAATGCCCACAATTATAGGTGCTGTTTGTGTTGTTGAAAAAAGGTATTTGCAATGAATAAGTCATTGGTCTTGCAAAATTCTATCATGTAATCTCCAGCATCATTTTGATCACCAAGGCCAAAATTTCCAACTACCAGTGATTCTTCTTTGTTTCCAACTTTTGAATTCCAATCGCCCGTGGTAATTAACACATCTTGATTGCATGTTTGTTCAATTTCATACTGCAGAAGTTGGTAAAAATCTTCAGTTTCTTCATCTTTGGCTTTGGTGGTTTGTGTGTAAATTTGAATAATAGTACACTTAATTGATCTTCCTTGAAGGTGTATGAATATTGTCCTATCACTGATGGCACTTTACTTCAGGATAGATCTTGAAACATTTTTGTGATGATAAATGCCATGCCATTTCTTTTCAATTTGTCATTCCAGGCATGGTAGATCATATGATTGTCTGATTCAAAATGGCCTAAACCAGTCCATTTCAGCTCTCTAATGCCTAGGATATCAATCTTTATGCATTCCATTTCATTTTTGACAACTTCCAATTATCCTAGATTCATACTTCGTACAGTCCATGTTTCGATTATTAATGGATGTTTGCAGTTGTTTCTTCTCATCTTGAGATGTGCCACATTGGCAAATGGAGGTCCCCAAAGCTGTACTCTATCCACATCATTAACATCAGCTCTACTCTGAGGAGGTAGCTCTTCCCCAGTATTGTTTTGAGTGCCTTTTGATCTCAGGGGCTTATTTTCTGGCACTGTATTGGACAATGTTTCAAGGCTATTTGGAAAGTTTTCCAGTAATATATCAGACAGTATTTCACTGCTATTCATAAGGTTTTCACTGGCCAATTCTTTGAGAAGTGGATGACTTCTTCCTTCTTCTAAGTCTGTCTTAGTCTTGCAGCTCCACTGAAACCTGTCCACCATGGGTGACCCTTCTGGCATTTAAAACACCAATGGCATAACTTCTACCAAATATCTTTTTTCAACAACATACCATTGGCAATGTTAATGCTATTTAATTTCTTTTCACTTCTGTAGATATACCTTAATACTTGAATTGGATTAGGATGTTTATCACTGCAACTGTCCATTAAAAAATATCTGAAGGTTGTCTACCTCTATGGATGACTAATATCTTTCAGTAGGCATTTACCTATTTATTATTTTCCTTTCAAAGGCTAGTTGAGATTGCATTAGTGTAGCCCCCTCCCATTATTTGACTGAAGAATATAGTAAAATCAGTAGAGAACAAAGCAGAAGAGAGTTACATGCAACATTGTGTGTTAAGAAGTAGCACTTCTGAAATTTCTTAGTGATAAGATATATACAAATTATTGTTCTCTTGGCAGAACACCATGTATATTATATATTTAATTATATCATATAAAAAACAAGAAATTTTACAAAAGTGTAATATAGCAATATGTAGGTAATATAACAGTCATGAATGTACATTTTGAAGAACAAACAACGGAGTTACTCATAATAATGAAGTTGGTAGATTAAAATTTCTGTGCTTAATAATTTCTTTTAAACATGTAAGGTAAAATTTAGTGTCAGCTAGTCCCCACCAGATGATAAAATGGATAATTTTTTCAATTGTCATTAATGTTAGTTTTATAGCTGTTAATTGAACCCAAAACTTTAAGTGCATTAAAGAAATTTTTAAGCATTGCAAATCTTATCTACTACTAATATTTTTATTATGCATATTAGGAAAAAAGCTAAAAAAAAAAAAATACCATTGCTAACACTGCCATTATTAAAATTTTAGTAGTTAAAATACAGTAAAACCCTGTGAGAACCAGAAATCAACAGGACTACCCTTGATGGCATAGTGCCAAAGACATTTGACTGCTAACCAGAAGGCTGGTGATTCAAACCCACCAGCCACTCCTCAGAAGGAAGATTGGATAATCTATTCCTATAGAGATATCACCTCAGAAACCCAAGGAGGGGTCCCTATGAGTTGGGATCAACTCAATGGCAATGAGTTTTTTTTTTTTTTTTTTTTTATAGTCTTATTTTTCTGGATTTTTAAAATTTTCCATTTCTGACAGGGTGCAGTCTTACCACTTCTCTAAAGCTCTCTATTAGGGGAAAATATTTGAATTTTCTTTCTGTCACAGGTTTCCACCTTACACAGGTTTTGGCTATCACAGGTTTTACTGTGTCTCAGGTCAGCTTAAGGGAAGTTGTGTTTTGCAAGAGAGTAGCTTGAAAATCATTGTTACAAATTTTGAAGGCTTTAATACTATCTTGATGCTTCTCTTCTATGTATTCTCATTTATAAAAGGATTAGTATTTTATCCAATCTTTGAATGAAGTGTTAGGTGTTGATTAAAAAAATAGGCAATATGATCTTAACAGTGAGTAAACTGTAAGGGGAAAGGAGATGTGCAGACAGACCTTTACTAGATAGAACACAGGGATGAATCAAATTAGAGACTGACAGGAAAAATGTTTGGAAGCTAGATTAGATAGATAATATAATCATACTGTATCATATTAAATTGTCCAGTGGCATGAAGAGATGTTTGCTGGGAGAAATTGAACTAAAAGCCTCATAAATCTCTTAACAAGAGCACCAGAATTTGAAGTCATAAATGACAAGTTCCATTTAGTAACTGGGTATTGCTAAGGTGTTAAGTTAAGGTGGCTTGTGACTTGTTGTGATGCTAGAAGTACTTCAAATACCAGCAGGGTCACCCATGGTTTCAGAGTAGCTGATAAACTAAGACAAATTAGGATAAAAGACCTGAAAATCTACGTCTGAAATAAATGGTCACTGAAAAACCTTATTAATAACAGCAGAACATTGTCTGATGTAGTACCAGAATGTAAGCCCCTCAGGTTGGAAGGTACTCAAAATATGACTGAGAATTATTACCTCCTCAAAGTAGAGTTGACTTTAATGATGTCAATGGAGTAAAGCTTTCAGGACTTTGGTTTGCTGATGGGGCATGACTCAGAATGAAACAGCTGCAAATATCTATTAATAATAAGGTCATGGAATGTACATAGTATTAATATATATAGTATTAATCTAGGAAAGGTGGAATTTGTAAAAAATGAAATGGAATATTTGAAGATAGATAGCCTAAGTTTAATGAGCTGAAATGGACTGGTATTGGTAATTTTGAATCAGACAGTCATATAGTCTACTATGCTGAGAATGACAAATTGAAGAGGAAGAGTGTCATAATAATTGTCAAAAAGAACATTGTATAATCTATCCTGAAGTACAATATTGTCATAGAATAATATCCATACACATACAGGAAGACCAGATGATATGACTATTATTCAAATGTATGCATCAATCACTAATGCTAAAGATCAGTGACATCACAAGGGGCTGTGTGGGTGTGTAGCACACCCACTGACACTGTCAGAGGGAGTGATACCAAAATGATCCCAGGGTCCATGGCGATGATGGTAGTGGTAGCATCAGGAAAAGACCCACCAAAGTGTGGTGTCACTAGGATTGGTGTCACCCATTACCCAGTGTACTAGCTCATCATCACCCACCACCACAATCACCTGCCAGTCAGAAAATAGCTTGGTGGGCTGCAGAGGATGGTCTCTGTCTTGGCCAAAGGAAAAGAGGAGAAGGTGTTCAGAATCATGGGGGGGGGGTATGGCTGGGAGAAGTAGAGCTGTGAAAGCCACTCTGCATGGGTTGTGGGGTGGGGCCTGGCTGCTCTACCCAGCAGATGAGTTAGCTGGCCAGCCCTGTCCACCTAGGGGAGTTTATACCATGAGTTACTGCACTGGGAGATATCAACCCTAGTGTTGCCACTACCAAAGAAATCGAAGATTTTTACCAACTCCTGCAGTCTGAAATTGATCAAAGATGCATTGTTGATTACTGGTGATTGGAATGTGAAAGTCGGAAACAAAGAAGTTTCTGTAGTTGGAAAATATGGCCTTGGGACTTCTGGCAAGATGACAGACTAGACAGAAATCCTAGCCAGATCCTTTACCACAAAGACCTGAGAAACCAAATGAAACAGATACAGACAATCCTGGAACCCTGAGCTTCAAAGGAAAAGATAAAGAAGTAAACTGGGGAAAGGATAAAGAAACTGAGTGGAAACAGTGAACAAGGAGACATAAAGAGTGGTGAATTGTCACTTGGCTTGGTACAGTGTGGCCATTTTGAATTGTTGCAAGCAGCATTCCAATTGAAGCAGGAATTAGATAATCAGCTCCCCTTGCCCAGAACTGCACCAGTGCCTACACTGGTGGCTGGCAAGCAAAAAGGTATGATCTCTCTCTTACTCCACACACTTTCCCAGTGACCAGATGTGTAGCCAAACCCCTGACTCCCTCCTACCTGGCAGAAAGTGACATCCCCCTCACCCGCCATGTGTGTCTCTGCCCCACATGAGGTTGGAGGCATGTGCTCAAGGACTGGAGAATGCACACATGCCACCCCCATGTTTGGAGGCATATGCTCTATACTTCCTCAGAGTGTGCTGCTGTGGACCAGTTGCTCTGCCATGTTTCACCTTTGCAGCTGGCAGGGAACTTCCTCCCAGATCAGGTGCCCCTCCACCTGTTGCCTGTTTAACTGGCAGAACTCCCCATTCCAGACTAGACCTGTAGCTTCCTTCCATCCCCTCAACTGGCTGAAGGACTTTCCTGGACTGAGCATCCCACCATTTGCTGCCTCAGCTTTCTTTTTTCTTTCTTTGTTTTTTTTCCTTCCCTTTTTTTTTTTGTTTTTCTTTCTATCTGCTTCTTTCCAGCTTTTCTTCTCTTTTGTAATTTCTCTTGCTTTTCTTTTTCTCTCTTCCTATTTTCTTTTTCCCCTCCTTTGTTTACACTTTTATTCATATTCTTTTTCTCTTCACTTTTTTTTATTTTATTTTGTCCCATCTACTGCTTGGCAGCTATTTGGTCCATGCTACCCAGCTACACTTACCACTCACATGCCACTTGATCAATGATAGGCAGTGGCCAACACCAACCTAGCCTACCCTCAACTGCTCTAAATGAGCAGTAAACACAAACTACAAACACACTCCCATCCTCTACCACAATCATCAGGAGACAGATTGTGAGTGCTTAAGTGCTGCCCAAATAGTGAGCAGAGTAGCACATCCACCCTGATGCTTGGATATATCAAAACAAAATAAACAAAAAATCTGGGAGAAATACAACAACATCATATGTCTCAGAGGCAACAGACAACCACCTAAGTTCACACAAAGGAACACGACAGTGTGACTCAAACAAGTGACCAAAATCTGAGTCAGAAAATTTTCCTGAGAAAGAAATGGTATTGGAACTACCTGATATGGAATTCAAAAGGATTACATTTAGATCTTTTCAATGGACTGAGAGGGAGAGAAAGGGAAACACAGTCAGAATGAAAGGAAACAGACAAAATAAAAGAAGACTCCAGGAAAACAGTACAAGAACAAATTGTCAAAATATATGGAAAATTAGAAATTATACAAAAGCAGCAAATAAAAATCCAGAAGACTAATATTAAAATTTCAGAAATAGATAATACATTGGAAGGGCAAAAAGGTAGAACAGAATCAATGGAAGACAAAATGAGTGAAACTGAAGAAAAATCTCTCAAAACTAATCTCTTAGAAGAAAAATCAGAAAAAAGTACAACAAACAACAACAGCAACAACAAATGAGAAAGCCTAAGAATTTTGTGGGACATCATCAAGAGGGATATTTACATGTGATTGGAATTTCAGAACAGGAAGATAAATGAAAAAAGCACCAGGAAAATTGTCAAAGATTTGCTGGAAGAAAACTTCCCTACTATCATGAGAGAGGAGAAATACCCATTCAAGAAACTCAGTAAACCCTACACAGCCTAGACCTTAAAAGAAAATCACCAAGACATATCTTAACCAAATCTCTGAAATTGAAGACAAAGAAAGAAGTATCCTGAAAGCAGCTCAGGAAAAATGAAAAGTTACCTACAAAGGAGAACCAATAAGACTAAGCAATGATTTCTTGACAGAAATCATGCAAAGAAGAAGGCAATGACATGACATACATAAAACTCTGAAAAAAAAGTGCCAACCAAGAAATATATATCCAGCAATTTTGTCCCTCAAATACAATGGTGAAATTAGGGCATTTCCAGTTAATAGAAATTAAGGGAATTGGTAAAAATCAAACCAAAAGTACAAGAAATTATAAAGGGAGTTCTTTAGAGAGAACAAACAATAGCAGACAATAATTTGAGATTAACACACGTTGCACAAATCAATATCACCCAGAAAGCAATCCAAATATATTTTTGTAGTTAGGTGCCATTGACTCAGCTTCAACTCATAGTGATCCTATGTACAACAGAATGAAACACAGCCTTGTTCTGGGCCATCCTCACAATCCTTGTTATGCTTGAACTCATCTTTGCAGTCACTGTGCCAATCTGTGCTGTTGAAGGTCTTCCCCTTTTTTGCTGACCCTCTACTTTACCATGCATGATATCATTCTCCAGTGAATGGTCTCTTCTACAACATGACCAAAGTAGGTGAGACAAAGTCTGGGCATTCTCACTTCCAAGGAGTATTCTGGCTATACTTCTTTCAGGACAGATTTATTCATTCTTCAGCAGTCCGTGGTATTTTCAGTATTCTTCACCAACACCACAATTCAGAGGCATGAATTCTTCTTAGGTCTTATTCACTGTCTAGCTTTCAAATGCATATGAGGTGATTGAAAATACCATAGTTGGGGTCAGGTACACCTTCGTCTTCAAAGTGACATCTTTGTTTCTTAATGTTTTAAAGAGGTCTTTTGAAGCACATTTGCCTAGTGCAATACAATGTTTGATTTCCAGATTGCTGCTTCCATGGGAGTTGACTGTCGATGCAAGTAAAATGAAATCGTTGAAAACTTCAATCTTTTCTCCATTTATCATGATGTTCCTTACTGGTCCAGTTGTAAGGCTTTTTGTATTCATTATGTTGAGGTGTAATCTATACTGAAAGCTGTAGTCTTTGATCTTCATCAGTAAGTTCTTCAAGTCATCTTCACTTGAAAGTTCAGCAAGCAAGGTTGTGTCATCTGCATATCACAGATGTTAATGAGCCTTCCTCCTATCCAGATGCTGTGTTCTTCTTCATATAGTACAGCTTCTTGGAGTATTTGTTCACACATAGTTTGAATATGTATGGTGAAGGAATACAACCCTGACACACACCCATCCTGATTTTAAACCATGCAGTATCTCTTGCTCTACTTAAATGATAGCCTCTGGTCTGTGTACAGGTTCCTCATGAACATGATTAAGTCTTCCAGAATTCCCATTCTTTACAACGTTATCCTTAATGTTATGATCCACACAGTCAAATGCCTTTGTATAGTCAATAAAACACAGGTAAACATCTTTCTGGTATTCTTTGCTTTCAGCAAAGTTCCATCTGACATACCAATGATATGCTTCATCCCACATCCTCTTCTGAATCCAGCTTGAATTTCTTGAAGTCTCCTGTCGATATACAGCTGCAACCTTTTTTGAATTATTTTCAGCAAAATTTCACTTGCATGTGACATTAATGATATTGTTTGATAATTTCCACATTCTTTTGGGTCACGTTCTTTGGAATGGGCACAAATATTGATCTCTTCCAGTCAGTTGGCTAGGTTGCTGTCTTTCAAATCTCTTGGCATTAATGAGTGAGTGCTTCCAGCATGGCATCTGTTTGTTGAAACATCTCAATGAGTATTCCATGAGTTCCTAAAGCCTTGCTTTTTACCAATTCCTTCGGTGTAGTTTGGACTTCTTCCTTCAATACTGTTGAATGCCAATTGTTTTGATTACAGTGATTCTGTGTATTCCTTCCATCATTTTTTGATGCTTTCTGCATCATTCAATATTTTGCCCATAGAATTCTTCAGTATTGCAACTCACAGCTTGCATTTTTTTCTTCAGTTCTTTCAGCTTGAGAAATGTCAAGCATTTTCCTCCCTTTGTTTTTCTAACTGCACGTCTTTGCACATTTCATTGTAATATTTTACTTTTTCTTCTCGTGCTGCCCTTTGAAATCTTCTGTTCATCTTTTATCTCATCATTTCTTCCATTTGCTTTAGCTACTCTGAGTTCAAGAACAAATTTCAGAGTCTCTTCTAATACCCATTTTGGTATTTTCTTCTTTTCCTGTCTTTTTAATGACTGTTTGCTTTCTTCACATATGATGTTCTTGATGTCATCCTACAGCTGGTCTGGTCTTTGGTCATTGGTGTTCAGTGTGTTAAATCTTTCTTTAGATAGTCTCTAAATTCAGGTGGTATATAATCAAGGCCATATTTTGGCTTTTATGGACTTCTTCTAATTTTCTTTCTCTTCAATTTGAACTTGCAGATGAGCAATTGATTGTCCCTTCCATAGTCAGCTCCTAGCTTTGTTTTTACTTTAGATATTGATCTTCATTGTCTCTTCCACAGCTGTAGTTGATCTGATTCCTGTGTAGTTGGTCGTTAATTTTAATAATAGTACTGTTAACTGGTCTTCCTTGTAGGCCTATGGATCTTATCCTATCACTGACAGTATTGTACTTCAGGAAAGAACTTGAAACATTTTTTTGTGACAATGAGTGCCACACCATTCCTTTTCAATTTGTCATTACCAGCATAGTAGATTATATGGTTGTCTGATTTAAAATGGTCAAAACCAGTCCATTTCAGCTCACTAATGTCTAGGATATCAATCTTTATGCATTACATTTCATTTTTGACAACTTCCAATTTTCCTATATTTATGCTTCATATATTCTATGTCCCAATTATTAATGGATATTTGCAGCTGTTTTTTTCCATTTTGAGTTGTGCTCGATTAGCAAATGGAGGTTCCAAAAGCTTTACTCCATCCACTTCATTACAGTCGACTCTTTGAGGAGGCACCACTTCCCTAGTTGTAATTTGAGTGCCTTCCAAGCTGAGGGGCTCATCATCTGGCACTGTATCAGATAATGTTTCAGGGTTATTCATACAGTTTTCCAGTAACATATCAGACAGCCTTTTACTGCTATTTGTAATGTTTTCACTGGCCAATTTTTTCAGAAGTGGATGGCCCCGTACTTCTTCTCAGTCTGTCTTAGCCTGGAGGCTTCACTGAAACCCTGCTGGTATTTGAAATACCAGTGCCATAGCTTGTAGCTTCACAACAACACATAAGCTACTACAGTATAACCAACTGACAGATGAGTGGTTGGTTATCAGGTAATCTATTAAATAAAATTTTTAGCACTATTTTCTTTATAAGAATTCTTTGTGGTTTTTCAGGAAGTTTCAAAGTTATCAGGGATTTATCATAGGTTACTGAGAATAATAGTCTTTTGGTTCTTTCGAGTGCTGCTTTTTGCCATGAAATATCACAGGTGGGTGGCTTAACAAACAAGAATTTATTGTCTTACAGTTTAGGAGGCTAAGAAGTCTGACTTCAAAGTGCCAGCTCTAGGGGCTGGGTGAAAGCCCCTCAAACTTGGGCTTTAGCTCCTCCTCTTGCTCCAGGCCCACTGATGCTAGAGGCTTCTCTGAACTTAGGCAGCTGCTGGCTGCTGAAGCTGACAAACCCAATGTCGACAAGTATAATGGCACAGTCCCAAGATTATGAAACAATATGGCAGGCCACTAGTTCAAGTCCAGAAATAGTTCCAAGATTGGCAAGCAACATGGCAGGCAATTGAGAAGGAGACTTGGCTACATGCAGGATCTAAGTGTGCCAAAAACCTCAGAGACTTTTCTCAATGCTTCTTCTCATATACTGAAAGTAGACCACATCCCTAAGGCTCACATCCCTAAGACTCAGCTGCTCACTGCTGATCCCACTATGGAGTTGATTACCAGTCTCATCATGGGGAATAACTAACTGTATCCAGCTGCCCAGCCACTCAAAACCAAGCATAAAGAAGTTGAGAGAAAACTTAACTACTACAAATACCTAAGTTATTTAACTGAAAATCCTAAAGAGAAAAATTTTAACGTTTTTCAATACAACATGGTTTGGTTTTGTTAGGAACCCACCCTTGCCTTTGAAGCAGATTATACAAAGAATGAAATCTTCAAACCCATAATCAAAGAAAATTTTGTTTCTTTAATGGCAAGAAACCCAATTTTGTGTTTTATATGTTATTTATCATTAAAGTTTCTAAGTATCTTAAACTATTGAACTCCAGCCAAACAGATAAAACCTTTGCCATACCAAATAAATAAACTCCTTTTAACAAATCTTTTAAACATTTTCTGTTGCATATCTCTTATAATCCTTTAAATGGCAAAATAGAATACACTTGTTAGCAGACCTGAACTCTAAAAGAGCAAAAGTACATGAACTTTAAATTATAACAAATATTTAACTCAAGCATCAGTAAATTACTGAAAGACCTTGAAATTATGTGTGTGTATGTGTATATATATACACATACACACACATATATATATATATCACAAAACACAGTTGGTGCTGAAAACGTTTGTTTAAATATTCTAAGTTTTCATTTAACCTTTAGCATTTTCTCTATTTCTCCAAATCTAAAATTTAGCTCTATGATCTTAACAGGTTTGGAAATTACAAGGTTTTTGCATAAATGACCTATTCATTAATACAAGTTCAAGTCTCTGGCTTGAGATGGAAACATTTCCCTGAGCTATTCCAAGTATAATTTCTGTTTTGGCTTTGTAGAATTCTCTCTCTCTCTCTCTCTTTTTTTTTTTTTT
>NW_006921995.1:1041841-1048521 GCF_000298275.1 Orycteropus afer afer | reverse complement strand
AAGCTTCCCTAGAGCTTCATGACCTCAGAGACTGTGCACAAGGAAGCTTGATCTTGCCTTTCCCTATCCCTACCTTGGGCTCAAATACAAAGAATAGATCCTACTAGTTCATTTACATATTAAAGACAAAAGAGAATCAATTTAACTACTAATTTTTCTTTATGACAAATTACTTCTTTATATAAAACAAATTCCATAAAGCTAACTTAAGTTATTTGGAAAGATTTTGCCTTCAAGGTTGTCATGAACACAAAACTTTCATCAAAATTAATTCATTAATCCTTTTTAATATTAGGACTGTCTGATTCATGTAAGCATCTATCACTAGGTGAAAACAGAGTAAGTTCCTAGAAGAAATATTATCTAATTTACGAATACTATCTGGAGGTAAAAATTGTATTTTCATGATACTATTTTTTACATTCTTCATGAGATTTTCTTAGAGAAAGCAATTTAGAATAATTTGCTTCATTTTAAGGCCTTGTTATCAAATCAAAACAAAGAAGTTTTTTTTTCAGTGCATTTTTCAAATGACCAATTTGTATTAAAGTTTCTTAGAGTAGCTACTGAAAGCCTAATTCATAAGACAGGCAGAAGAAGCAGTTTTATTTGGAGATGAAGTTTAAAGCAACCTCACAGCAGTGTACAGAGGAAGAAACCCAGATCGAATGCTATCTTTAGATTAGAATTAAAGTCCTCAAGACTGAACCTCATCCACTTTTCTAGATTTTGTCCAGGTGGATGTCATCTTGAGGTAGAGTCAAATACTCACTGGGGGTCTCTAGACATGGCATTCTCCATCTTACCAAGCAACAACATGTGTTTCAAAGTTTCTACCAAATAGCCTGGGCTTTGCCCATTTTCCCCTGCACATGTCTGGCAAGATTTGGTGCTTCCACCCAATAAGTGCACACACAAAATATCAGATGGCAATACTTGGCAACTGTGAAGTATTATATTTGATTTAGCAACTCTCACCAATATGCACAACCGTAGGGTAATGAATGTCTCTGCAAGGAAGCAGACCAATCATTTGCAAACAGAACAACAAACAAACTTTTACTCAGAATCTCATACTAATATCATCAGCAGAGATGAACAATCTCTTGCAAGAGACAGAACTAGAACCCCACACTGCCACTGTTGTTGTTGTTGTTATGTGCCGTCGAGTTGGCCCCGACTCATAGCTAACCCTCCTTGCGTTTCCGAGGCAGTATCACTACGGAAGTAGGATTGCCCAACCTTCCTTCTGAGGAGTGGCCGGTGGTTTTGAACCGCCAGCCTTCTGGTTAGCAGTCAAGTGCTTTTAGCCACTATGCTACCAGAGCTCCTCACACTGCCACTAGTGGGGGCAAAACTTGACCCTCACGAGAGGTGAGTAGAGAGAGAGAAAAAAGAAAAAAAGCAAAGAAAATCTCAGTAGGCCAGAGTTCAGCATGCATAGTTTCTCTTGAAATCTATAAATCTGCAGATCTAAAACACAATCTTTAGACCTGTGTGGGAGTTGCATTGCTCCTAGAATCTGATTTCAATTTCTTACAAGTCCAACTGCTATTTTTTCTGTTATTCTTGAAGAAATTATCAAAAGTACTTTTTACCTACACTTGCACATAACAGTTTCTAGTAAACAAACTGAAAGCATTGAGTTCTCACATGGAATAAGAATACACATGTGCACACAACCAGAGCAAGACTTAATAAAGGACTCAGAGAGGCATATTGAAACAAGAGACTCAAAATCCAAGAGTGCTTACCTCACAGGGTCCCTGGGGTTTGTGGAGATGGTGGGATTCAAGAAACCTCTTCTTGAGCTCTAGTTCTGTCCTCAACCCCCAAAGGTCCAGGTCCTTCAAGGAAAGACAGCTTTGGATACTGTTCACTAAGCTATTTGTAATATGAGAAAAAGACCCTCGATTCCAACATGTTCTTTAAAGACTCTTATATTAAGCCTTAGACAGGACAAAGACAAAACAAAAACAATCATCCAGGATGAGGGAAACTATCAGCATGTACACAGCACAGAAAGATGAATGGAGTCACGTAATATTTCCTGATGAAATAGACTTTAAACCAAAAACCAGCATAAGAGACACGGAAGGCCATTATATAATGTTTAAAGGGTCAATCCAAAGAGGGAACATAATAAATATCTATGAAAATATGTAAATCAAACATTAGCATAATTGAAAAGAGAAACAGACAACTCCACAATAATAGTAGAAATTTTTGTGTAACATTCTCTATGAAGGACAGAACATCTATAAAAAACTCAACAAAAGCACAGAAGATCTAAACAACACAATCAACAACTTGACACAAAAATATGCAGAGCACTTCACCCAACAAAAACTTAACGCACATTCTTTTCCAAAACAAACTATGTAAGGTCACAAAGCAAACCTCAGTAATTTTAAAAACATTGGAATACTGCAAAGCATCTTCTCAGATCACAAAACCTAAAATTAGAAATCAACAACAGGAAGATCAAGGGAAAAATTTAAATACATGGAAATCGAATAAAACCCTACTTAAAAATTACTTGGTACTAGAAGAAATAAAATAATAAATAAAAAAAATTCCTTGAATCAAATGAGAGTGAAATCATAACATAAAACAATCTTTGGGACACAGCAAAAGCAATGTTCAGAAGGCAAGTTAAACCAATGCATACATCAAAAAAGAAGAAAGGCCCCAAATCAGCTCCTTAACCCAGTATCTACAACAATTAGAAAAAGAACAGCCAAAAAACCTACAGTGACCAGAAGAAAGTAAATAATAGAAATCAAAGCAGAAATAAATGAAACAGGAAACAGAAAAATGATAGAATTAACAAGACTAGAAGTTGGTTCTTGAAAAGGTTAAAAAAATTGACAAACCACTGGCAGACTTAATAAAGGAAAAGGAGAAGCTACAATGAACAAGAATTAGAAATTAAATAGGTGATATCACAACAGAACCAAGTGAACAGAAACAAAAAGGATAATACTATTAAGAACTATATTGTATTAAGTTTGATAATCTAGAAGAAATGGACAAATTCCTAGGAACCCACTACCTACCCTGACTAATATAATCTGAGGAAGAGATTTGAAAAGATCCATCACAGAAGAAGAAATTGAGTAAATCATAAAAAAAACAAACAAACAAACAAACAAAAAAAAAACCAAACTCCAAGCAAACAGACAAACAAAAAACTCCTGGCCCAGGCAACTTCACAGACAAATTCTACCAAACATTCAGAGAAGAGCTGATAACAATTCTACTCAAACTGTTTCAGAACATAGAAAAGGATGGAATATCACCAAATTTCTTCTATGAATCAAGTGTATCTCTGATATTAAAGTCAGGCAGAAAGCACTGAAAAAGAAAATTGCAGACTAATATCCCTCATGAACATAGATGCAAAAATTCTGAACAAAATTCTACCCAGTACACCATACCAAAAAAAAAAAAAAAATAATGCATCATCATAAAGTGGGATTCATATTTCATATGCAGGGATTATTCATCTTTAGAAAAACAATCAACATAAGACACCACAAAAATAAAACACATGATCTTAGCAATCAATGCAGAAAAGGCATTTGCCAAAATCCAACACCCATTCCTAATTAAAAGTGCTGCTCAACAAAATAGGAATAGATGTGAAATTCCTCAACATAATTAAGGTGTACATAGAAAATCAATGACCAACATTATTCTCAATGGAGAGAAACTGAAAGCATTTCCCTTATAAACAGGAACCAGAAAAGGATGCTGTGGTAGTTAAGGTTATGTGTCAACTTGGCTGGACCTGGTTTGGGGTGGCTGGGCAGCTGTATATAATAATTCCCTGTGGTGAGATCGGTAATCCGTTCCATGGTAGAATCTGCCGAGAGCAACTGAGTAGCTGTTTTATGGATTTGGTCTGCTTCCGGTATATAAGGAGAAGCTTTGGGAATGGTCTGCAGCTCTTGGCATTCTTGAATCCTGCATGTAGCCAAGTCCTTATTCAGCAGTCTGCCATGTTGTCTGCCAATCTTGGGACTCTTAATGGACTTGAATCAGTGGCCTCCCATGTGGTTTGGTAATATCAGGACCGTGCATTTTTACTTGTTGACCTTGGGTTTGTCAGCCTCAGCAGCTAGCAGCTGCCTAAGTAAAGAAAGCCTCCAGCTTCAGTGGGCCGGGAGCAAGAGGCAGAGCTGAAGCCCAAGGTCTGGGGGCTTTCACTCAACCCCTAGAGCTTGGCACTTTGAACTCAAGACTTCTAGTCTCCAAAACTATAAGAGAATAAAACCACCCATTTGTGATTTATTTTTCTATTAGAGCAACATAAGGTAACCAAAACAGATGCCCTTTACCACCACTCCTATTCAATATTGTATTGGAAGTCCTAGCCAAAGCAATAAGGCAAGAAATGGAAACAAAGGCATTCAAATTGACAAGAAGTAAAATTATCTCTATTTCCAGATGATATGATTCTATACACAGAAAATCCCAGAGACTCAACAAGAAGACAATTAGACCTGATAGAAGGATTCAGCAAAGTGACAGGGTACGAGATCAACTTATAAAAATCAGTCAGATTCCTTTATACTAACAAAGAGAACTCTAGTCGCTGGAGAAGTACATCATCCTTGGTAGAATAGAGGGTCAGCATAAATAATGAAGATACTCAATGAAATGTATTGATACAGTGCCTGCAACAAGAGGATCAAGCATAGCAAGGATTGTGAAGATGGCTCAGGAGAACACAATATTTCATTCTGTTGTACATAAGGTTACTATAAGTCAGAATGGGCTGGACCATACCTAACAAACAAATGTGGTAAGTTGTACATGTATTCTAATAAAATTCATTTAACTTTTTTTTTTTTTTCACTCCTCTTGAGTTCCATGTTCAAAATGTTAAAATTTTGGGTCATAAAATTTGGATTATTTTGTGCTTATCTTCTCTCAGCAAGATATTTTACAAACAATTGTTTGAAACATTGTTTAGAGAATAAGCTAGTCTATGTGAAGTATAGAAGCTCTGGTGGCGTAGTGTCTAAGACATTTGACTACTCACTAAAAGGCTGGAGGTTCAAACCCACCAGCCACTCCTGGGAAGGAAGACTGGGCAATCTACTTCCATAGAGATACCGCCTTGGAAATCCAAGAAGCGGTTGTTATGAGTAGAAATCGACTCAATGGCAGTGAATTTGATTTTTGTTTTATGTGAACTATGAATGTGAACTCTAAAGTGTCTGATTTTAAAATTTCCTTTGGCTTTCAGAGCTGTTTATTTTTTTAAATAATTATAATTTTTATTCATAGATGTAATCTTTTATATAATACATGATTGTTTAATGTGGGTTTTCTTGAAAGCTGAAAAGTTTTTCTATAATAAGGGGCTTTTTAAAATAATATATTTTTGTTGTTATTGAGAATATACACAGAAGCACATATACCAGTTACAGTTTGTACACACACAATTCTGTGACATTGGTTATATTCTTTGAGTTATGAAACCATTCTCACCCTTCCCTTTTTACTTTTTCTTTCCCCACTAACATACACTCAGTGCTCCCCAAGTCTCCGACCTAAGTTTTGAGTTACTCTTGTCAATTGGATCCCATACAGATAGATTTTAAAAGAGCACAATGCTTAAGGCAGACATTCTGTACTAGTCAAGTGAACTATTTGGTTTTAAGAAGATTTCAGGGGCTATTTTTGGTTGAAGTTTAAAGATTATCTAAAGACAATAGTAAAGGAGTTCTGGTGGCATGGTGAGTAAGACTAACCAGAAGGTCAAATCTATCAGCTGATTTGCAGGAAGAAGATGAGGCACTCTACTTCCATAAAGATTTACAGCCTTGAAAACCCAATGGGGGTTGTTATGAGTCAGAATCAATTTGATGGCAGTGGGTTTGTTTGTTTTTAACAGCCATAATTTCAGGAGTTCATTCAACCTCCATGGTTGCAGAAAACCTGGATTCCATGAGAGTACTATCTAATGTTTTGATCAAAGATTCTTTTTTTTTTCTTTAATTATTGTGATTTCAGTGAAAGTTTACAGAGCAAATTCACTTTCCATACAGCAGTTTACACACATGTTGTCTCATGACATTGACTACAATTTACCCCAATGAAACAGCTCCCCTCCCACTTCCTCCCCATAGTTACCTCTTCCCTGTGTCCAACCTCCCATGCACTCCTGCCCCCTGGGATGTCTCCCTGTGCTTAAACAGTCCTTCTTTCTCTCATGATTGTTCTCTCCAAGGAGTGTATCTACCTCAGGTAAATGTTCAACTCATATGCCTATCTTTTGTTTGGCTGGAAGCCACATATGTGGGTTCAATTCCAGACCTGAAGGGCAGCTAGGGGCCATAGTCTCAATGGTTCCACCAGGCTCTATAAGAGCATAAAACCTGGTTGACCCCCCCCCCCCTTTTCTCTTTTTCCAAATGATTTTGAGTTTTGTTCCACATTGTTCTCCCTCTCTATCCAGGATTTCCTACATAGATCCCACTCCAAGTGGTTGACAGTGGTAGCCGGGCACCATCTAGTTCTTCTGGTCTCATAGTCATATAGGCTGAGGATTGCATGGTGTACCAGTTGTGAGGACTAATTGTTTCCATGAATCTTTGGTTTTCTTCATTCTTCTTTGCTCTGAATGAGGAGAGACCCATTGTTGCATCTAGATGGCTGCTTGCAAG
>NW_006921995.1:1039448-1040606 GCF_000298275.1 Orycteropus afer afer | reverse complement strand
AGGTGTTGGAGTTTTCTATAAATTCTAGAGATAATTCCCTTGTCAGATATGTCATTGCCAAATATTCTTTCCCAATCTGTAGGTTCTCTTTTGAGTCTTTTGGAGAAGTCTTTCAAAGCACACAAAAATTTAATTTTCAGAAGGTCCCATTCATCTAGTTTCTCTTCTGCTATTTGTGCATTTTGGGTTATGCTTGATAGTCTATTTATGTCATATATTGTTGTTGTTGTTGTTATGTGACATCGAGTCAGACTTGACTCATAATGAACCCTCCTTGGGTTTCCGAGGTGGTATCACTACGGAAGTAGATTGCCCAACCTTCCTTCTGAGGAGTAGCCAGTGGATTTGAACTGCCAGCCTTCTGGTTAGCAATTAAGTGCTTTAGGCACTATGCTACCAGAGCTCCTATGCCATATATTTGTTGTTATGTACTGTTGAGTCAGACCCGACTCATAGTGACCCCTCCTTGGGTTTCCGAGACAGTATCACTATGGAAGTAGATTGCCCTGTCTTCCTTCCGAGAAGTGGCTGGTGGGTTTGAACCACCAGCCTTCTGGTTAGCAGTAAAGTGCCTTAGGCACTATGCTACCAGAGCTCCCATGCCATATATTAGGGACCCTAAGTTTGCCTCTAGTTTTTATGTGAGGAACTCTATAGTTTCAGCTTTAATGTTTAAGTCTTTCATCCATCTGGAGTTAGTTTTTGTATATGGTGTGAGGTACAGATCTTGCTCCATTTTTCTGTAAATGGATATCCAGTTTTGCCCACACCATTTATTAAACAAACATTCTCTTCCCCATTTAATGGATTTCGGCCCTTTGTCAAAGATCAGTTGACCATAGGTAGATGGATCTATTTCTGGGTTATCAATTCTATTCCATTGGACTATGTGTCTGTCATTGTTCCAATACCAGGCAGTTTTGACTACTGTGGCTGTATAGTAGATTTTGAGATCTGGCAGTGTGAGACCTCCTACTTTGTTGTTCTTCTTCAATACTGCTTTGCTTATCCGGGGTCTCTTTCCTTTCCATATAAAGTTAGTGATTGGTTTTCCATATCCTTAAAAAATGTTGATGGGATCTGGATTAGGATTACATTGAATATATAGATTGCTTTGGGTAGAAATGACATTTTCACAATGTTCAATCTTCCTATACA
>NW_006921995.1:1023884-1024451 GCF_000298275.1 Orycteropus afer afer | reverse complement strand
GTTTTGCAGATTCTACATTATTCTTTAGCGTTGCATAGTATTCCATTGTGTGTATGTACCATAGTTTGGTTATCCATTCCTCAGTTGTTGGACACTAGGTTGTTTCCATCTTTTAGCTATTGTAAATAGTGCTGCAATGAACATGGTTGCGCATATATCTGTTCTTGTCATTGTTCTCACTTCTTTAGCATATATACCTAGTAATGTAATAGCTGGGTCAAATGGTATTTCTAATTCCAATTTTTGAAGGAATCGCCATATTGTCACTCCTGCTCTCTTACAGTTGCCATTTGCTTGATATATGCTTTCCCAACCTTTGATTTTTAGTCTATTTTTGTCTTTATCTGTAAGGTGTGTCTCTTGTAGGCAGCATATTGATGGGTTTTGATTTCTTATCCAATCCAAATTCTGTAAGTACACAGTCTTTTCCTTCTTTTTTTTGGTAGTTGTCCTCACTTGCCAATTGATGTCTCTGGTTCCCTGTTTACATTCTTGTAAGCTCATTTTACTTTGGATATGCCTATAGATGTGGTTTCTGGGATACGTCATCTTGTGTATTAAAGGTCG
>NW_006921995.1:1021906-1022495 GCF_000298275.1 Orycteropus afer afer | reverse complement strand
ACAGGAACAATAACCCAAAAAAGAAAAAAGGGAAAAAGAAGAAGAAAAAACAAGAAAACCTGCAATATCTGGGCACAGGGCACAAAGAAAAAAGGTAGAGAAGGAAGATAATGAAGGAAAAAAGATGGGAAAAATGCAAAAAGAAATACAAGGAACAGGGTTAACCACAAGAAAAAAGGGGAAAAAAAGAAAAAAAAAATTAAATTAAAAAAAAAAAATCAACCAGTAGCAGTGAAAAGAAAAAAAGCTGAAAACTGGGACCTGGGGGGGAAGAATAAGAATAATAGTAAAAAATACAAAAGTATTAATAATAATAGTTGTTTTACAACAGACAAATGTAAGCAAACAAATCACCAGAAAAAAGAAAGTGAAAAAAAAAATTGGTGGAGGACAGAGCAGGGCACCCGGGCTCCGTCTGAGCACACAGACTATGATGGAGTTGCTGTGGGCCCAGAAGGTGGGTGGGAGTGGGGGGTGGCCTCACCTCTGTTCATCAAGCAGGTGTGGGGTATAAGAGTAACAAGAGGAATGTCGCACCTTTTCAGCCTTGCAGTTCCAGAGTGTCCTTGGGGTTGCTGGAAAGCAGAAC
>NW_006921995.1:1019843-1021059 GCF_000298275.1 Orycteropus afer afer | reverse complement strand
TGGGTTGCTCTGCTGTTTTCTTTGTGATGGTGGAATCACTGTGTGGAATGTGGATATGTATTTCTGTTTGTTGTAAAGAGGGTTTAGATTTCGAACCAGGGGGTTTTATGGTAATTGGCTGAACATGGTTTCTTCTATTGAATGAGTGAAGTTATTGGCAGAGAAGGTGAGAGTAGAAGAAGGAAAGTTTGGTGTTGCTAGGGTCGGTTTCCAGGGCTTTGAGTGGGCTGCTACTGATGACATAGTACTGTTATTTACAAGCCCATGGCTCAATTTTAGGTAAGATTCCTGTTGTTAGGGAGTTTCCACTTTCCGCCAGGCTCAGGCACACTCAAAGACCCTGCTTCTGGGCCTCACGGCACCAAAAAGCTGATCCAAGGCAAATTCCCAGGACCGCACTCAGCTGCAAATTCCTTTTTCTCCACCCCGTCTGCCCTCCATGCCAGCACAATCCTTCCAGACCATGAATGGCTCGGGAGTTTGTCTGTGATATTGCCCACCTGTGGCACCAAAGATGCACACGATTTCAGCCGTGCTGGAGTTGGAAGAGTGCCTGCTAGTAATCTGTGTTCCCGATATTAATGACAAAGACAAGCACAGACCTCTCAATGTCTCCCATGCTGACCCATGCCTACTCAGTGACCCACTGAGGGGGGAGCAAGCTCACACTCCTGGAGCACCACTGAGCTCTCCTCTTGGGTTTCAGTGGTGCTGCGCATGCCCGTTTGGACCTAGCCAACCCAAGTTATTGGTAAAATCAGGTGCTGGAGGCACATCCTTGGGGGTGATTGCTGGGACGATGGTGTGGTCACTGGTATGCTGATATAGGGTGTATTCTTCCTTAGCTCACAGAGATCTCAGGTGGCCGCCCTCACCCACCAGTCAGTGACTGCCCCAGGGAAGTTTCCAATGGCCTCTCTCAGCTGTCCATCCATCCTCCACCCGGTAGATCTTCCCAAAATAATCTCCCTGTGCTTTTCCTCTAATTCTGCTCTTCTGTGTTTGGTACACTCTGATTCAGTGAGCTCTTCAGAGCATTAAAATCTGTAATTCAAACTGCTCTACCTAGTTTTTCAAGCACTAAGATACTAGAGGAAAGTAGCATTGTGATTACTGATGAGACTCCATTTTGATCCTTCAAATGATGTATTGTATTAGGCAAATCTGCTGCAAAAAGACCTCTTTAAAGTGTAAAGATGTCACTCTGAAGATTAAG
>NW_006921995.1:1016664-1019158 GCF_000298275.1 Orycteropus afer afer | reverse complement strand
GGGTTTGAACTGCCAGCCTTCTGGTTAGCAGTCAAGTGCTTTAGGCACTATGCTACCAGAGCTCCTTAGTCAGTTGCAATTCTGCTTTCATTAGTCACAGAACTAAGGATTCCCTATATGAAGTCAGTTATTTGGCATCTTCTTATTGCCTCTGAAATAGATTTATGTATAAATATGCATAGGACTCTGTGGTAAGCTGTTGCATTTGTGGACTCCAATGAACTATGCCTTTCAGTACTAATGTATACTTTCCTTTCACATGAACCAGGGGTATGGCCATTTAACTTGCTTTGGCCAATGAGACTTTCACAAGTGTGACACAAACAAGGCTTGATGAGGTATTGCACCTTGAGGTTGTCCTTCTTGGAGCCAAGATGCCAAACTATAAAAAAGTCCAACTTTCTTCCAAGAGATAGAGATACCATGTGGAGAAACTGGAGCGTGAGATACAATGTGAAAAGAGAGGTCACTAGGAAAAGAATCAAGGTGCCATGGCCAAATTTCCAGTTGAATGTAACCATATCAATGACCTCAGCTGACACCACATGGAACAGAACTACCCAATCAACCTATGTTGTTGTTATGTGCTGTCAAGTTGTTTCCAACTCTAGTTACCTTATGTACAACAGAACAAAACACTGTCCAATCCTGTGCCAGCAACACAATCCCTGCTATACCTGAGCCCATTGCAGCAGCCACGATGTCAATCCATCATGTTGAGGGTCTTTCCCTGTTTCATTGACTATTCACTTTACCAAGCATGACATCCTTCTCCAGAGAAGCAGCAGACTGCAATTCAAGTTCAGTCTCTTGCAGCTGGCCATCTCACTTAGCAGCTGGTGGTCTCTCTAACAGCATGGGTGTCTCACATCACTCTCTCAGCAGTGTGTGTCTCTCAGAAGTGTGTTTCTCTTAGCAGCATGTTTTTCTCAGCCAGCAGTCAGATAGACTCCTTCTGCCTCTAGGAGGGCTCCCTTTGAGCCTGGCAGAGTGGCCCAAACAAACCAATCTCAACATCAGAGTTCTACACACCTGAGAGAGAGTGAACTTCCCAGGAAATTACTTCATGCTGTCCCAGCAGAAATATCCCAGATGGATAACTTTAACAATCAAGAGTCACTCAGTTGCTCACAACAAATTCCACCACAGAGTTTATAAAGACTTATGGCTAGAAAAAACCACACTATGTAATTTACTACACTACAGTAACCCTGCTGGTGTTTAAACATCAGTGGCTGGTACAGCCTGTAGCCTCACAGCAACACTCAAGCCACCACAGTACAACAAACTGAGAGACAAGTTTATCTCCCTTATCTATTCCAAACTGCTCTGCTCATTTCCTGGTCTCCTCTACCCTGCTCACTTACCAGGCTTCTTCTGGGGCACAAACACCCACCTTCTGTTGCTCCTGGGCTGGCTTGCCTTGTCCCGCTTCCATGCACACAAACTCCTGTCTTCCACTGCTTCCTGGGGCAACCTATATAATTGTGAAAAATAAGAAGTCACTGTGGTTTTTAAACTAATACGTTTTGGTTTGTAAAGCAGCAATAGATAATGGTAACAGGATTATACAAAGTTTTTTTTTTTTAATCATCTCATTATGCATGAAAATATAAAAATGATATTAATAAGAATTATAGAACCTTAGTAAGTTGAATGCTAATAAAAAGGGCAAATATATATTCAGCAATTTACATATATACACTATAATTTTAATTGCTAACATTTATTATTTACTATATGTTAGCCATTATACTAAACAGTTTCCATTTATTCATGTTTATAATCTATATAGCAACCCTTTGAAATAAGCACTCTTTTTGTCTCATTTTCCAGATGAAAATGCTGAGATTTAATGATAACATTTTGTGGAATACAAAATATATATTCCAGTTAAAATGTGTGGAAGATTCAAAAGTTTTATTTTGTGCAATGAAATGTATAGTCTTTATAATGTCTACCCCCATGAAATTATTGTAAATATGATACTATTACAAAATACTATAGCAATGTAATGTTAGTTAAAAGACAATGGTATTTTGAATCAGAATAACAGAGATTTGAATAGTAACCCCAACACCAGCTTTGTGACCTTAAACAATTTATGTAAACTCTCTGAGCCTCAGTTTCTTTATTTATAAAATGGAGATTAAAAATATGTATCTTCCACTGTTGAAATTGTAACCTGAACAGTGCTGTGGTGAAGCCAGCTTGTAACAATTTAAACTGATTTTGTGTGTTTCTGCCCAACTCTGTTCAAGGACTTCAATTTGGTAGCTTGAAATAGACCTTCTTGTGTATATTAACACCATGAAAATATTATAGCCTATTCAGCCAAAAGTACTTATTGTTGTTGCTGTTTTGTGCCGTAGAGTGGGACCCGACTCATAGCAACCCCTCCTTGGGTTTCCGAGGCAGTATCACTACAGAAGTAGATTGGCCCATCTTCCTTCCGAGGAGTGGCTGGTGGGTTTGAATTGCCAGCCTTCTGGTT
>NW_006921995.1:1010855-1016564 GCF_000298275.1 Orycteropus afer afer | reverse complement strand
AATTCTTTTGAATTCCTTATCAGGGAGTTCCAGTGATGTTTCTTCCTCAGGGATGTGTTCTGGGTCTGTATCCTGCTCCCTTGTTTCTACCACTTTATCTTGCTTCTTTGTGTGGACTGTGATGGTCTGTTGTCTCCAAGACATTGTGATACTGTTGTATTTAGATCTCTTTTAACTGTTGGTGAAGAGCAGCTAAGGGTGAGTCAGGCTCTTCTTGATGGTTTTTTTTATTGTAGGCCTGTTGGTGGAGAAGGAGGTATTGACTTTCATTCAGTAAGTGAAGCTTCAGGAGGTATGGGTGTAGTTGTGTCATATGGGGACTGTTGCTGTTTCTTGCTCAGTTAGACAAAAATAACAATTGAATAACCATCAAAAAGTAAAAGAAAATGGACAAAAAGCACACTGTGTAATCACACAGGAACAGTAACCAAAACAGAGGAAAGGGAAAACAAAAACAAATACAAAACAAAACAAAAAACATCATAGTATCTGGGGAAAGGGCAATAAGAGAAAAATGTAGAGAAGGAGAATACTGAAGGAAAAATTGGGAAAAATCCAAAGAGAAAAAACAAGGAATGGGGTTACCCCCAAGAAAGGGGGGAAAAAATGGAACCAGGAACAAGGCAAAGAAAGTTGAAAACTAGAACTTAGGAAGGAAAGAATAAAGAATGATAATAAAAAAAAAAACAGAAAGTCATAATATTAGTAGCAATGTTAAAACCGATAAAAATAAACAAACTAAATAAAGGAAAAAGAAAAAAAAGTCTGGACAGGGCAGGGCAAGGCACACAGGCTCCCTTAGAACACACAGACTGGGATGGAATTCCTGCCAGCCTAGAAGGTGGGTGGGAGTGAGGGATGGTTGCACCTCTGGTCACCAAGAGGCTGTGAGATATAAGAGTAAGAAGGGGAATGTCGTACCTTTTCAGTAGTCCGTGTGTCCGTAATGTCTTTGTGGTTCCAAGCAAGTGGAACCTGTTCTTAAGTCCCTGGAGTCTGGGAGAATGCTGTCATTTTAAATATCCAAAATTGTCAAGCCACCTGTAAACATTCAAAATGGCTATGCCCTCTGGACAGGCAAAAGTCCACAGCTCAGCCCACCTTTCTCTTCACTCCGTTTGTTCCCCAGCCACAGTGAACAGTCCTCAGTGCAGTCCCTGGCTAGCAGGGTGATTTTTAGGTTAATTCTTATGTACTACCACCACTCGGCAATATCCAAGCTGTCTATGCTGTCAGGATCACTGCCAGACCACAGCTCTGTATGTCTCCTTTTTTGGTATTTTCATGCAAATTTTTCTGCTAGTTGAAGTTTAGTCCACTTCTATATCCTTCCCTTCAAGGTTCAGGTGTCCAGGATTGTCTTTTGTATCTGTGTTAATCGGTTCCCCTTTTCTTTGTTGAAGAAGGTCTGTGCAGTCTTTCTGCCTATTCTGCCATCTTACCAGAATGATCATCTGATCAAAGATCTTTAGAAGAATTACCATTACTACCATTACTGATCATTATGATCAAAGATTCTTCTAAACAATCTTTGATCATAATGATCAGTAATAGTAGCTGGATACCATTCAGTACTTCTGGTCTCTTAGCAAAGGAGGCAACTGTTCACAGAGGCAATTAGCCACACATTGTGTTTCCTACTCCTATTCCTGACTCTTCTTTTGTTGCTCCAGGTGAATATAAATCAATTGTATCTTGAATGGCGACTTGCAAGGTTTTTAGCTTCTATGCAATGAACTAGAAGGTAGAACAGAAACACTAAACTCCTTAATAGGCCATTAACTGGATGTTCCATAAGTCCATGACTCTAAACCTCCAAAGTAAGGAACCAAATACCATGAGGTGATTGGTTGTACATGAGTAGCCTTGACAGCTACTCTTTTTTCTTTTTTTGTCATTATTGTAAATATATGGATCACATAACTTTTGCCAATTCAAATTTTTCAAGTGTACAACTTTTTGATAGCAATTACATTAATCACCTGTGCAACTCTACCCTTAATCAATGTGAGTTTTCCATCACTGTAAAACAAAATGAATGATAATTTTTTAACAAGCTCATTGAGGATATAAATAACATATGCCACTAACACACATAATGCAGAGCTATAATCAAATCTTCTTGTTTCAATATTTCCCCCAGCCCATCTCCTCTAAATCTTCTTTGAGTTATAGAATATTAGAACTATAAGGGATATTGGTTGACATTATTGTGATCTTCTTGTTTTTCTAGAATTCTGTAAGGGGTTGGTGGAAATGGAATTCAGAGTTTTTTTTTTTTTTTTTTTTTTCCTAGGTAGTTCTCAGGATTCAGTAGGGGATGCGGAGTGAACGATAACATAGCAGATGTCAGATGGATCTTGGTTCAAAGCAAAGAATACCAGAAAGATATTTGCTTGTGTTTTATTGACTATGCAAAGACATTTGATTGTGTGGATCATAACAAATTGTGGAAAACATTGAGAAGAATGGAAATAACAGAACACTTAATTGTACTCATAAGGAACTTGTACATAGATCAGGAGGCTGTCATTCAAACAGAACAAGGGGATACTGCATGGTTTAAAATCAGGAAGGGAGTGTGTCAGGGTTGTATCCTATCACCATACTTATTCAATCTGTATGCTGAGCAAATAATCTGAGAAGCTTCACTATATGAAGAAGAACATGGCATCAGGATTGGAGGAAGGCTCATTAACAACCTGAGATACACAGACGACACAACTTTGCTTGCTGAAAATGAGGATGACTTGGATTACTTACTGAGGAAGTTTAAGGACTACAGTCTGCAGTATGGATTACACCTCTTATAAAGAAAGCAAAAATCCTCACAACTGGACCAATAAGCAGTATCACGATGAATGGAGAAAAGACTGAAGTTGTCAAAGACTTCATATTACTTGTTCTATAGTCAACACCAATGGAAGCATCAGTCAAGGCATGAAAAGATGTATTGCATTGGGCAAATTTGTTGCCAAAGACCTCTTTCAAGTTCTGAGGAGCAAAGATATCTCCTAAGACTAAGATGTGCCTAACCCACACCAGGGTATTTTCAATTGCTTCATATGTACTTGAGAGCTGGACAATGAATTAGAAAACCTGAAGAATTGATGCTTTTGAGTTGTGGTGTCAGCGAAGAATACTGAAAGTACTGTGTACTGCTAAAAGAACTAACAAATCTGTCCTAGAAGAAGTATAGCCAGAATGCTCCTTGGAGGCAAAAAAAGGACAGATTTGGTCTCACCTACTTTGGTCACATTGTCAGAAGGGACCATTCTCTGGAGAAGGATACCATGCTTGTTAAAGTGAAAGGGCAACAAAAGAGTGGAAGGCCCTCAACAAGATGGATTGACACGGTGGCTGCAGAGATGGGCTCAGGAATAGTAGGGATCATAAGGCTGGCACAGGATCAGGCAGTGTTTCATTCTGTTGTATGTAAGATTGCTGTGAGTCAGAGATGACTCGACAGCACATTACAACCAACAACAACAACAACAATAGGCAGTTCTCAGCATCTGGCCAAAGTCTCAAAGTTATCATTATTCTCCGTATCTGGAGCCACACCGTTGTGTGTTCTTCTGACATCTTGTTTGCATCACACATTGAAGCAAACAAGATTACTTTATCTGGTTATTTCTTTGTTAATTTTGACACCCAATTTCATAAACTCCATCACTCACAAATTATGGAACATGGCATATATATTTTCATCATAATTTAGAAAAATGTAGCAGTTCTTCTTGCCCAACTTTACTATATGTTCACCGTTTGATCAGGCATAATGATCTACCTCTAACCAAAATTCCTCTATAATTCTACATGCTAGAGTTTAAAGTGAAAGTATGGTCTGCTGGCATAGTGCCTAAGGCATCTGACTGCTAACCAGAAGGCTGGTGGTTCAAATCTACCAGCCACTCCTGGGAAGGAAGATTGGACAATCTACCTACATAGAGATACCGCCTCAGAAACCCAAGGAGGGGTTACTATGAGTGGGGATTGACTCGATGGCAGTGAGGTTTTTTTTTTTAAATTTTTTTTAAGAGACTAAAGTCATATTTTATAGATGAATGACCCAGTCTTCATGAGTTAAGATAAATAAAATGGAAATGCAAAATAAGAACAGAATTTACTCAACATGATTATTTTATTATCCAAGAACTCAACATCTTAATTAGTAAAATATTTCACAATATCAGTGGTTAGTTACCATTAGGAACAGATCCAGGATTTGCTTGTAAAGTCTGGGGAACAAGCAAGAGAATATAACATACTAATATTAACTTACATTTGAAAGTGCATTCTTATTTAGATTGAGAAAAGGAATCACAATTTATAAAATTTTGAAAGCCAGTAAGTACTACAAATATAATAAAATCCATAAAGATAACATGTTCCTTTTATTAATTAACTGCTTGATAAACCTGTACATTAGTTTTTTTTCTCTCTACATTTTTTGGTATGTATTCTTTGATTGTCTCCTTGGAATAGAAAGGCAATTTAGTCCATAAATTTTAAACTATTTATCATCCAATACCCACTATCTACCATGTTGGGCACTATAAGCTGCATTCATATAGACCGGACATCTGGCCTTTGTTTTCATGTCACTACAACGGGTAAGCATCCATACTGTTTATTGCACAGATGTAGTTTTGAAAGCCATTCCTCCCATGGGATTGCTAACAATAACTTAATTATACAACAGAGTGGCTGCAGATCACATAAATATATTCCAAAAATTCCAAACTAAATCTGTCCTTAACTTCTCCTTACTAGATTCTAAAAATGCCTACAGGCACTTCAACACTACCCTAGATGAAGGGAAGTGTGATAGAAAGGAATTCAGAGCAGAAAGAGACAGAGGAACTAAGTCGATAATATTACAAAACATCTTAATTTTTGTAAATATTCCCAAAGCATAGGATTATGTGAACATGGTTTTGGAAGAGGCCTGGGTAACAGAGTCCCTGAGTGTTAAGCCTCTGGCTACCATAGTTATGTGACACTCTTCTCTTTTCCCATTTCAAAGTACTTTTTAAAAGAATCACCTATTAATGAAAAGTTATTAGTATATTTTCATGTCACTGGGATTAATGTGAGAAATTTTCCATAATTAACCGTAAACATTTATACTTGTGAGTATGGGACCTACACATAAATAGGAAAAGAAATATCTTAAATCACAAATTCATTATGAATATTTAAAGCAGCGTAATTGAATCTTGCTATAATTATGGTAGACATAAAATAACAGATCTTTCTTTTAAAATGACTTTTTCTTTTCCACTACCAGAAGGGCAACAGAAAAGAACAAGAAAAAAGTAAAACAGGACAGCTTTGATCAGGGGAAGCTGACTTCAGAAATAAAATATGTAGTGGAGCCATTCATGGTTGGAACTGATCTCAAAGTTTTTTTCTCTTTCATGAGGAAATTTCAGGGACAGAACATTAATAAAAATCTAATTGTTATAATGATGATGTTATGTGTGCTGTTAGATGGTTATGATAACCTATAACAACTTGGTTTGCTGAAAGCAAAGAGAACTTGAAGCACTTACTGATGGATATCAAAGACTACAGTCTTCAGTATGGATTGCACCTCAACATGAAAATAAAAGTCCTCACAGTTGTACCAAAAAACAGCATCATGATAAATGGAGAAAATATTGAAGTTTTCAAAGATTTCATTTTACTTGGATCCACAATTGA
>NW_006921995.1:1010300-1010755 GCF_000298275.1 Orycteropus afer afer | reverse complement strand
TAGGTGGGCCTGGGGCTCAAGGGCTGCTTCTTGCTTGGGGGTGGCTCTGTTTGAAGGCCAGAGCCTGAGATAGGTGGGCCTGGGGCTCAGTGGCTGTTTTTCTCTTGGGGGAAGCTCTATTTTAAGGCTGGGGCCTGAGGTAGGTGGGACCAGGGCTAGGGAGCTGCTTTTTGCTTGGGGACAGCTCTATTTTAAGGCTGGGCCTGAGGTAGGGGGGCACAGAGGGTGGAGGAACAACTAAGGGAGACAAACTTGTCTGTCAGTTTGTCCTCCTGTGGTGGCTTGCTTGTTGCTGCGAGGCTGGAGGCTATGCCACTGGTGTTGCAAATTGCCAGCAGGATTACCCATGGTGGACAGGTTTCAGCAGAGCTTCCCAGCAAAGACAGACTCAGAAGGAAGAGGCCATCCACTTCTCAAACAATTGGCCAGTGAAAACCTTATGTATAGCAGTGAAA
>NW_006921995.1:1008858-1010054 GCF_000298275.1 Orycteropus afer afer | reverse complement strand
ATATGCTTACAAGGAAGACCAGTTAATACTACTATTATTCAAATCTATGCACTAACCACCAAAGCCAAAGATGAGGAAATTGAAGATTTCTACCAAATTTGCAGTCTGAAATTGACTGAACATGCAATGAATATGCGTTGATTATCACTGGTGACTGGAATGCAAACACTGGAAATGAAGGCAAGTTACTGGTAGTTGGAAAATATGACCTTGGTGATAGAATTAATGTTGGTGATTGCATGATAGAATTTTGCAAGACCAATGAATTTTTCTTTTCAAATACCTTTTTTCAAAAACGTAAGTGGTGGCTATATAGGTAGACTTCACCAGATGGAATACACAGGGATCAGATTGACTACATCTTGGCAAGAGACAATGGAGAAATTCAATGTCTTTAGTCAAAATAAGACCAGGAATTGACTGTGGAACAGACCATAAACTGCTCATATGCATACTCAAGTTAAAGTAGAAGACACTCAAAACAAGTCCACGAGAGCAAAAATATGACCTTGATAATATCCCTCTTGAATTTCGAGACCATTTAAAGAATAGACTTGATGCACTGAATACCAATGACCAAAAACCAGAGGAATTGTGAGATGACATCAAGAACATCATCCATGAAGAAAGCATGAGGTCATAAAAAAGACAAGAAAGGAAGAAAAGACCAAAATGGATGTCAGAAGAGACTCTGAAACTTGCCCTTCAGAGCAGAGTATCTAAAGCAAATGGAAGAATTGACAGGATAAAAGAGCTGAACAGATGATTTAAAAGCACCTTGAAAAGACAAGACGAATTACTGCAATGAAATACGCAAAGACCTGGAGTTAGAAAACCAAAAGGGAAGAACACACTCAGCATTTCTCAAGCTGAAAGAACTGAGGAAAAAATTTAAGCCAAAGTTACAATATTGAAAAATTCCATGGGTAAAATATTGAATGATACAGGAAAAATCAAAAGAAGATAGAAGGAGAGTCCCTGTGCTAATAAGAATTGGTTGATGTGCATCCATTTCAAGAGGTGGCATATTATCAAGAACTAATGGTATTGAAGGAAGAAATCAAAGCTGCACTGAAAGAATTGGCAAAGAGCAAGGCTCCAGGAATTGACAGAATCCCCATTGAGATGTTTCAACAAATGGATGCCTCACTGGAGGCACTCATTCAGTTATGCCAATAGATTTGGAAGACAGCTAC
>NW_006921995.1:991049-1002248 GCF_000298275.1 Orycteropus afer afer | reverse complement strand
CAAGAATGGCCAGACTTCGTCTCACCTACTTTGGTCATGTTGTCAGAGGAACTATTCCCTGGAGAAAGATATCTTGCTTGGTAAAGTGGAGGGTCAATGAAGAAGAGGAAGGCCCTCAATGTGATGGATTGACACAGTGGCTGCAATGATGGGCTCAGGAATGGCTAGGATCATGAGGCTGGCACAGGACCAGGCAGTATTTTGTTCTGCTTTGCATAGGGTCACTATGAGTCAGAGATGACTTGACAGCACCTAACAACAGCACAACAGCCTTCATTATTTGGTACTGCTATAACAGAAATACTTTAAGTGTTGGCTTTAACAAAAATAGATTCTACCACGTTTTAGGAGGCTAGGAGACCAAATTCATGGCACCAGTTCTAGGGGAAGGCTTTCTTTCTCTGTTGGCTCTTGGAGAAGATCCTTATTTCCTTATACAGTCTGTGGGCCCAACATTCCTTGGAGATCTCTACATGTCTTGGCATCAATCTTCCCCTGGATCTAAGAGCTTCTCAGCTCAGGGACCTTGTATACACACACACACACACACACACATACATATAAAACCAGAAAAAACATAAAACAAAAAACAAAACAAAAAAAACAACCCAAACTCAATGGAGTAAATTCTGACTCATAATGACCCCTCCTTGAGTTTCTGAGGCAGTATCTCTATGGAAGTAGGTTCCCAATCATCCTTTCCAGGAGTGACTGGTGGGTTTGAACCACCTGCCTTCTGGTTAGTAGTCACATGCCTTAGGCACCAGAGGTTAGGATATATATATATACACACACATACATACACACACACACATTTATGTCATGTTTACATAAGAATCACTAGGGATTTTGTCAAAATATGGATTCTAACTCAAAACATCTGGGGTGGAAATGCAGGTTTTCAATAGGAGGTCAAACCAGTAGCGACTACTTCAAAGTCCTGAGATAGGTAGATAGATAGATAGGAAGGACTGGTTTATGTGGACTTGCTTTTGCCCAGGAGGAAATTATACAAAGAAAGTGCATGCTAGTCCACCTGTATGGGTAACATTGATGGGAAAATGATCATAAATTTACCCACCTAATTCATTTGTTTGAAGATTCAAAGAGCAGATACCATTTTTAGGCAAAATAAAAACATCCACCAGAGAACAGTTCAAACATGATGTTTCAACATTCAATATCATTTCAATTCTTTTGCCCTCAAATAAGCATTTTACAAGGGAAAAAAAAGTATTTATAATGGATAGAAATTAAGTTAGAGAAGAACTATGACTCAAAGTGGAAAAAACACAGAGTATTGAATTGAAAGGAATCTTAGAGACCATCTTCTTCTTATTATTTTTACAAAACTGCTTAAGAATCTGATCAAAGTCATGGATCTTGTGTATACATACTTACCCACTACCAGAGAATTTCAGAGTGTTCTTAGATCTTTTGGAGTCCACGATGCAAATTTAGCCATCCTTTTCTCTTCATTTCCTTCATAAAATTTTCATGCCAACGTGGCATATTGATATAGTAGTAGATCTCAGACTACAAGTAATAACTCTTGCCTCATCAGGAGGCTGTCATCATGTCTTTTCTGATTTTCTTTCTTCCATAAAACCATCATGAGACAACAGATTTATTTGGTTTCCAGGTCTCTTTGGACTGGATATAGTGTTGAATAGGCAATAGAATATGGTGGTTAAACACATAAACTTTGGAACTGTGCTAACCATTAGTCAAGGCCTGACTTTGCCAGAATTTAGTTATTGTTTAAACTTTCTAAGCCTTAATTTCATCACAGTACAATTGAGAAAATAATGGAATTGAAGAATTATTATGACAATTAAATGAGATAATATAGGCAAAGTACTTGGCACAATCCCTAATTGTTAGTTTGAGTCAGCTCCGACTCATGGCAGCTTCATATATAACAGAACAAAATGTTGGCTGATCCTGTGCCATCTCCATTAGCTTTGATATATTTGAGCACATTGTGGAGCCTATTGTGTCAATCACCTCGTTGAATATTTTCCTTGACCCTCTACTTTATCAAACATATTGTACTTTTATAGGGATTAAATAATCTATTAAAAAACCAAACTCTTTGCTGTCGAGTCAAACCTGACTCAGAGACCCCTCACTGGGTTTCCAAGGTGGTATCACTATGGAAGTAGATTTCCCAACTTTCCTTCACAGGAGTGGCTGGTGAGTTTGAACTGCCAGGCTTCTGGTTAGCTGTCAAATACCTTAAGCACTCTGCTTTAGTTATTATTATTAATAGTAGAAGAAATAACGAAGTAAAAGAGCAGAACAGAAGATTTCAAAGGGCAGCTTGAGAAGACGAAATAAAGTGGTAAAATGAAATGTTCAAAGAAATGGAGTAAGAAAACCAAAGGGAAGAACATGCTCATCATTTCTCAAGCTCAAGAGAAAATTTGATCTTTGTGTTGCAATATTGAAATTTCTTCTGGGCAAAATATTGAAAAAACACAGGAACTACCAAAGAAGATGGAAGGCATGTACAAAGTCATTGTACCAAAAAGAAATGGTTGATGTTCAGCCATATCAGGTTGAACATTGGTAATATGATCAAGAACCAATGATATTGATGAAAGAAGTCCAACCCGTATTGAAGGCATTGGAGAAAAACAAGGCTTCAGGAATTGATGGATTACCAATTGGGATATTTAAACAAAGAGATACAATGCTGGAAGTGCTCACTCATCTATGTCAAGAAGTTTAGAATACAGCTACCAGGCCAATCAGCTGGAAGAGATGCATATTTGTGTCCATTTCAGAGAAAGCTGATCTACAAAATGCAGAAATTATCAAATAATATCATTAATACCATATGCAAGTAATATCTTGCTGAAGAAAAGTGAAAAACAGGTGCAGCAGAATACTGCCTGAAATTCAAGACAGATTCAGAAGAGGATGTAAAATGAGGCATTGCTGATATCAGATGGATTGAGACTGAATACATAGAAAACCAGAAAGATGTTTTCCTGTGTTTTATTGTCTATGTAAAGGCATGCGACTCTATGGATCATAACAGATTGTGGATAATATTATGAAGAATGTGAATTCCTAAAGACTTAAATGTGCCCTTGAAGAAACCATGCATAAACCAAGAGGCTATTGTTCAAACAGAACAGGGGAATACTGTTATTAGGTGCCATTGAGTCAGCTCCAGTGCATAGCTACCCTATGTACAAGATGTTATGTTGCCTGGTCCCGCACCATCTTCACAATCCCTGCTGTACTTCACCTCATCCTTGCAGCCACTGTGTCAGTCCATCTCATTGAGGGTTTTCCTCTTTTTCACTGACCCTTCACTTTACGAAGCATTGTATCCTTTTCCAGGTACTGGTCCCTTCTGACAACATGACCAAAGTAGGTGAGATGAAATCTGGCTATTCTTGCCTCTAAGGAAAATTCCAGCTGCACTTAATCCAGGACAGATTTGTTCCTTCTGGCAGTGCATGGTGTTTCAGTATTTTTTTTTTTTTTTCCAACATCACAATTTAAATCTTCTTCCATCTTCCTTATTTACTGTCCAGATCTCACATGCATATGAGGTGATTTGAAAATACCATGGCTTGGGTTAGGTGCACCTTAGCTTTCAAAGTGTGATCTTTGCCCAGTGCAATATGATGTCCTATTTCTTGACTGCTGCTTTCATGGGTGTTGATTGTGGATCCAAGGATTTTTGATTGCCTATAGTCTCTGATCTTCATCAGGAAATGCTTCAAGTGCTCTGTGCTTTCAGCAAGCAGGTTTAGCTGTCTGCATGTTATAGGTTGTTAATGAATCCACATTCTCAGATTATTTACTCAACATACAGGTTGAAAAGGTATGGTGAAAGGATACATCCCAGATGAACAACTTTCCTGATTTTAAACCACACAGTATCCCCTTACATGAAGAAAACAAAAATCTTCACAACGAGACCAGTAAACAACATTATGATAAATGGAGAAAAGATCGAAGTTGTCAGGGATTTCATCTTGGATTCACAATCAATGCATAGGGGAGCAGCAGTCAGGAAATCAAGTGATATATTGCATTGGGTAAATCTGCTGCACAAGATCTCTTTAAAGTGTTAAAGGGGTATGATGTCACTTAGAGACTACAGTTTGCCTGACCCAAGACATGGTACATTTAATTGTCTCATATGCATGTAAAACTGAACAACAAATAAGGAAGACTGAAGAAGAATTTATACATTTGAGTTGTCATGTAGGTGAAGATTAAATATACCGTGTACTGCTAGAAGAACAGATAAATCTGTCTTTGCTGAAGTACAGCCAGAATGCTTCTTAGAAGAAAGATGACAAAGTATCACCTTTCATACATTGGTTATGTTGTCAGGGGGACCAGTCCCTGAAGAAAGAATCATGCTTGGTAAAGCACATGGTCAGAAGATCTCTAATGAGATTCATTGACACAATGGCTGCAGCAAAGGGCTCAAGCACAGCAACAATTGTGAGGCTGGCACAGGACCAGGCATTGTTTCTTTCTGTTTTACATAGGGTTGTTATAAACCGACTAGAACTAACAATAGCAACAGTAGTGGTGGTAGTAATATTATAGTTCTTAGAAAACACTAAACTCAAAGTGATCAGATAGGGTGTTAAATTTTGTTTCTTTCTTCTTTATAGGACTTGACACCTGAAGAGCTCCATAGATGAGATCAGACTCAAGACAAGAAAAGATGTCTCAATTTAAAGTCATATTTTGGCCACTTGGTGTTACCTTGCTTTGTTCCAAACTGATGAATGCATAATAGAATTTTGTGTTTTTAAGCTTGGTATTATGGGTTTAATTTTGTCTTCTAAAATACGTTTGGAATCCTAACCCTTATACTTATGGATGTAATCCTGTTTGGAAATTGGATTTTCTTTGTTACTCCATTAGATTATACCCGAGTATGGTGCGTTCTAGGAGCCCTGGTGGTATAGTGGTTAAACACTCAGCTGCTGATCAAAATGTGGGTTGTTTGAACCCCTCAGTTGATCCACAGGAGAAAGAATGTGGAGTCTGCTTTTGTAAAGGTAACACTTTTGAAACTACGGACATTCCTACTCTATCTTATAGGGTCGCTATGAGTTGGAATCTACTTGAAGCCTGCTGGTTTGGTTTGATGGTGAGTCCTAAATCTAGACTTTTGAGTTATGAAAAGAGCAGAAAGGACACAGAGGCACACATAGGATGAAAAAGAAAACAGACAATGGAGACAAATGTATCTACAAAGATTCTGGCGGTTAGTAGAATATGAAATTGTCAAGTAAAGAACTCCTGTAGAGTCACACCTTGAATTCAGATTTTTAGGCTCTGGAAGGGAGCTCTGGTAGCATAGTGGCTAAATGCACGTGACTGCTAACCAGAAGGCTGGCGGTTCAAACCCACCAGCCACTCCTCAGAAGGAAGATGGGGCAATCTACTTCCATAGTGATAGTGCCTCAGAAACCCAAGGAGGGGTCGCTATGAGTTGGACAGCACATAACAACAACAACAACAGGCTCTTGAACTATGAGGAAATAAATTTCTGTTTGTGTTACAATTATACGACATAGCAAAGACACTTGAGAATATATTTGACATGTTTTTACCTGAAAACAATCAGCAAAGATAAACAGTCTATTAAGTTTAACATAGCAGAACACTTACAGTGTTCTTTAATGGATGATTTAATAATTCTAAATGAAAACCCTGCCTGTTATGAACTCTGAAAAAAATCCCAGAGATGTGATTATTAGGGTTTAATAAGAGGAGATAGGAATAATTATTATAGCCATACTAACAAAATTATGCTTTGTGCTTACTTTTAACTAAAATGTTGGGCTTTTGTTTTGGACATTTGAAGTGAATTGAAGTTTATTATACTTTGGGAATTTTGATTAGTTAGATATAGTTGTGTTATTTTCTTTTGAATATGTTGTTATTGTTAGGTGCCGTTGAGTCAGCTCCAACTCATATCGACCCTATGTACCACAGAATGAAACATGTCTACTCCTGTGCCAGCTCCACCATCAGTGCTATACCTAAGCCCATCATTGTAGCTACTATGTCAATCCATCTTGTTGAGGGCCTTATCCCTTTTTGCTGACCTTCCACTTTACCAGGCATAATATCCTTCTTCAGGGAATGGTCCCTTCTGACAACATGACCAAAGTAGGTGAGATGAAGTCTGGCCATTCTCTCTTCCAAGGAGCATTCCAGATGCACTTCCTCCAGGACAGATTGTTTGTTCTTCTGATAGTCCATGGTACTTTCAATATTCTTTCCCAACACCACAGATAAAAAGCTTCACCTCTTCTTCAGTTGTCCTTATTCATTGTTCAGCTTTCACTTGCATATGAGGCTATTTAAAACACCATGGCTTGGGTCAGGCATACCTTAGTAAGATGTGTTTTAGAGGAGATTTGCCCAGTGCAATACATAGTCTAAATTCTTAACTACTGCTTCCATTGGTGTTGATTGTGGATCCAAGTAATATGAAGTCTTTGACAACTTCAGTTTTTTCTCCATTTATTATAATGCTGTTTATTGGTTCAATTGTGAGGATTTTCGTTTTCTTTATGTTGAAAAGTTATCCATACTTCAAACTGTAGTCTTTAATCTTCATTAGTAAATGCTTTAAGTCATCTTCACTTTCAGCAAGCAAGGTTGTGTCGCCTGCATATTGCAGGCTGTTAATGAGTTTTCCTCCAACCCTGATGCCATGTTCTTCTTCATATAGTCCAGCTTCTTGAATTATTTCTTCTGAATACAGATTGAAGAAGTATGGTGAAAAGATACAACCCTTATGCACACATTTCCCGATTTTGAACCATGCAGATCCCCTTGTTTTGTTTAAACAGCAGCCTCTTTAACTATGTACAGGTTCCTCATGAGCACATTAAGTGTTCTGGAATTCCCATTCTTCTCAATGTTATCCATAATTTATTATGATCTACACAATTGAATGCTTTTGCATAGTCAGTAAAATGAAAGTAAACATCTTTCTGGTATTCTCTGCTTTCAGCTAAGATCCATCTTACATCAGCAATGATATTCCTCATTCCACATCCTCTTCTGAATCCAGCTTGAATTTCTGGAAGTACCTTGTTAATATACTGCTGCAAATGTTTTTGAATTATCTTCAGCAAGAGTTTACTTGCATGTGTTGCTAATGATATTGTTCTATAATTCCCACATTCTGTGGGATCATCTTTCTTTGGAATGGGTACAAATATAGATCATTTCAAATCAGTTGGCCAGGTGGCTGTCTTCCAAATTTCTTGGCATAGACAAGCAAATGCCTCCAGCAAGGCATCTGTTTGTTGAAATGTCTCAATGGGTATTCCATGAATTCCTGGAACCTTGTTTTTCTCAATTCCTTCAGTGAGGCATTGACTTCTTCCTTCCAAACCATTGGTTCTTGATCATGTGCCAGTCCCTGAAATGGATGAACATCGACCAATTTTTTTTCTTTTTGTACAGTGACTCTGTGCATTTTTCCCACCTTCTTTTGATGTTTCCTGCAGCATTCAATATTTTACCCGTAGAATATTTCAATATAGGAACTCAAGGCTTGAATTTTTTCTTCAGTTCTTTTAACTTGAGAAATGCTGAGCATGTTCTTTCCTTTTGGTTTTCTAACACCAGGTCTGCACATTTCATTATAATTGATTTTGTCTTCTCTAGCTGCTCTCTGAAATCTTCTGTTCAGCTCTTTTATCTTGTCATTTCTTCCATTTGCTTTAGCTACTCTCCATTCAAGAGCAAGTTTCAGAGTTTCTTCTGGCATCCATTTTAGTCTTTTTTCCTTTCCTGTCTTTTTAATGACCTTTTGCTTTCTTTGTGTATAGTATTCTTGATGTCATCCCACATATCTGGTTTTTGGTCATTGGTGTTCAATGCATCAAATCTATTCCTGATATATTCTCTAAATTCAGGCAGGTCATATTTTAGCTCTTCTTATAAGTGTCTTCTACTTCAACTTGAACTTCCATATGAGTAGTTGATGGTGTGTTCCGGAGTCAGCTCCTGGCCTTGTTGTGGCTAAAGATACTAAGCTTCTCCTTTGCCTCTTTCCACATATGTAGTTGATCTATTGATCTGTTTCTTGTATTTTCCATCTGAAGTCCATGTGTATGGCTACCATTTTTGTTGTTGAAACAGGTATTTTCAATGAATAAGTCCGTGGTCTTGCAAAATTCTATCATTTCTATCTCCATGGCCATATTTTCCAACTACTGGTAATTTATCTTTGTTTTCAACTTTTGCATTCAAATCACCAGTGATAATCAACACATCTTGATACATGTTTGGTCAATTTCAGACTACAGAAATGGATAAAAGTCTTCAATTTCCTTGTCTTTGTCTTTGGTTGTTGGTGCATAAATGTGAATAATAATAGTATTAACTGTTCTTCCTTGTAGACATATGGGTATTATCCTATTGTTGACCACATTGTACTTCAGGATAGATCTTGAAACATTCTTTGGGATGATGGATGCCACTCCATTCCTCTTCGATAATCATTCCTGGCATAGTAGATCATATGGTTGTCTGATTCAAAATGGTCAAAAGCAGTCTATTTCAGCTCTTCTAAGCATAGAGGTTGATAATGAAATGTATTATAATTGTTATAATGAAATATACAAAGTCCTGGAGTTGGAAAACCAAAAGAGAAGAACACATTTGGGATTTCTGAAGCTGAAAGAATTGAAGAACTAATTCAAACCTCAAGTTGCAATATTGAAAGTTTCTGGGGCAAAATATTGAATGATGCAGGAAGCATCAAGGAAGGTGGAAGGAATATACAGAATAACTGTACAAAAAATAATGGGTCAATTTTCATCTGTTACAGGAGGTGGAATATGTTCAAGAACTGATGATATTGGATGAAAAAGTTGAAGTTGCACTGAAGGAACTGGTGAAAAAGAAGGCTCCAGGAATTGATGGAATAGTGATTGAGATGTTTTAACAAACAGATATCACACTGGATTCACTTATTTGTCTATGCCAAGAAATTTGGAAGATAGCCAGCCACCTGGCCAACTGTTTGGAAGAGGTCCATATTTGTACCCATTCCAAAGAAAAGTGATTCCACAGAATGTGGAAATTATTGAACAATATCATTAATATCACATGCAAGTAAAATTTTGCTGAAAACAATTCAAAAACAGTTGCAGCAGTATATTAAAAAGGAACTTCTAGAAAGGCAAGCTGGATTCAGAAGAGGACGTGGGATGAGGGATATCATTGCTAATGTCAGATGTATCTTAGCTAAAGCAAAGAATACCAGAAAGGTGTTTACTTGTGTTTTATTGACTATGCCAAAGCTTTTGACTGTGTGGATCATAAGTTATGTATAACATTGAGAAGAATGGGAATTTTAGAGCATTAATTGTGCTCCGAGGAACCTGTGCATAAACCAAGAGGCTGTTGTTTGATCAGAATAAGGGGATACTGCATGGCTTAAAATCAGGAAGGGAGTGTGTCAGGGTTGTATCCTTTCACCATACAGTAGAAATTTCAGGGAAAACAAGACATAGAAATAAGTTATCATTACTTTTAATTTCCTATTAAGTGTATTGCCCAAATAATACTTAGATCTGACCTGCATTGCTTCTGTGACCCAAGGTAGAAAAATTCAATTTGTATAAGAATTTGTGGTCTTAAGCTATCATGGCTGGGGCTGACTGTGAATGACATGTGTGCATATGTGTGCATGTATATGTGTGCTTGTGCCTCTGGTGACCACAGCCTCTGGCTGGACTTCTTCAGTGGAATTTTGTTTTATCACTCAGTGAGGAAAAGAATATTTGTTTCACATACTAAAAGCAATGAAAACAAAAAATGACTGCTATCCAGTTGATCCCGACTCAGCAAACTTATAGGACAAAGTAGAGTTGCCCCTTGGGTTTCCAAGGCTGTAAATCTTTACGGAAGCAGACTGCCTCATCTTTCTCCTGCAGAGTGGCTGATGGGTTCATACTGCTGACCTTTTTGTTAGCAACCACAGGCTTTAATCACTGCATCACCAGCTGTGAAGAACATACAGCTATAGATAATTCTTTTTTCCTGAATCATTTTCTTCAAGAAACTTGCTGTGATGTTTTGATCTGCTGAGGTAGATTCTTTTATAAGTTTTTGTGCCATTCTTATTGCACCGCTATTTAAAGTGCATTTTAGTTTTTTTAAGTACCTATGTTCTTGGTACATTATATGCCCAGAGAGCACACTTTCCTAACTTCATAGAGTTTACGAACATTTCCCAAATGAAAGTGAAAAGAATTTAGATCTTCCTGACTGCAAATCCCATCTCCAGTTTTTCAATCTGCTATAATGGTAACATAGTGCCTAAGGCACTTGACTGCTAACCAGAAGGCTGGTGGTTCAAACCCACCAGCCACTCCTCGGAAGGAAGGTTAGGCAATATACTTCCATAGTGATACTGCCTCCAAAACCCAAGGAGGGGTTGTTGTGAGTCGGGCCCGACTTGATGGCACATAACAACAACAACAACATAATCCCCTGACACATTAGGAGTATGGCAATGCCACCCTGTTTCTGATAGTTTCTCTGTTCAGTCTTCCCTAACAGGCAGAGGGATTGCATGGAGCATCTCCAGCCACTTAGTGTCTGATCTACTACATGGTTCCAAGTATGAACCATGCTTCGTAGTGCTATACTCTCTTGGATCTTTTAGTCTCACAAAACCAAAACCAAACCAAACACACTGCCATTGAGTTGTATCTGACTCATAGCGATCCCTCCTTGGGTTTCCAAGGTGGTATCACTATGGAAGTAGATTGCTCAATCTTCCTTCCAAGGAGTGGCTGGTGGGTTTGAACCACCAGCCTTCTGTCAGAAAACCTATGTTGGTATTTTAGTGCTGTTATACTAGCTACATAATCTTGAACAAATGGGTTAAACTATCAGTGCCTCAATTCCCATTCTTGTAATTAGTTGACATCTAATTAGCTACAATTTATGGTGACTCCATGTATAACAGAGTGAAATGTACAGTCTTACACCCTCTTAGTAACCAGGAGCGAGGTAAGCACGGGCGTTCTTGTGCTTACTCACTGATCTGCACTGAACACTTTCCCTTGTTACCCTCCCGAGAGGGACCAGGTCTCCAGGAGCAAGGTAAGCACAGGCGGGCTGGTGCTTACTCACTGATCTGAACTGAACACTTTCCCTTGTTACCCT
>NW_006921995.1:975115-987810 GCF_000298275.1 Orycteropus afer afer | reverse complement strand
GACTCGACGGCACTTAACAACAACAACAACAACAACACCCTCTTCATGTCTTGAGTCCGTAGTTGTGGACACTGTTTATTTTAAATGTCTTTCAACCTGGGATATGCTGATAACACAACTTCACTTGCTGAAAGTGAAAAAGACTTGAAGCACTTGCTGATGCAGATCAAAGACTACCCTCTTCAGTATAGAATATACCTCAGTATAGAGAAAATGAAAATTCTCATGTCTAAAAGGCAGTTGTCTCCTTGTTCCTAGCAAACATCTGTTTCTCTGCCCCTGAAACCTAAAGTTGTTAAGAAGCCCCTGGGATATGGGAACTTAGAATTTAGAGAACAGAACTGGAAGTTCCCATTTTTAAGGATCTGAGGGAGGGGATAATTATAATTGCTTATCTTCTGGAAGTCTTATATAAGACTGAGAATACAATAGAAATTATTGTCTCAATAAATTATCTTGCAACATTATTCTTTATGTATATTTTCAAAGGGGGATGATTTAAAAACTTGGAGCAGGAAAGGTAAAAACATGACTTTTTTTTTTTTTTTTTTTGGGCAGCCAATGCATTCTCACTCATCCATAGTAAACATAGCTATCCAAAGATCATTGCTATCCAAAGGTCCACATTTGTTAATTTTCAACATAATGGAGAAGATATCCAGTACTAATGAATTAGAATTAGAAATTGAGATTAAAATATGCTTACCATCTGTGCACTAAAGGCTGTTTAATGTGGGAAATTCTGAATTTAGTGGTGTTGCCAATGACAAGGGTGGGAAGATGTTGTGTGTGTGTGTGGGGGGGGTGTAGGGAAAAGAAAAGAAGACAGAGATGTGTGCTTCAGAGAAAGCATATTGTGTACTCTGACCACAATTTGAATCTAGAGTTTGCTCTTCAGCCTTTGTACTAAAGCCCTTTATTCTATGAGTCCATCTAGGTATAATAAGGTTTTTGGAGACAAACATATTTTAAAGAAATGGATTTATTAATCTTGCAAATTATTCGGTTTAAAATAAAATCTCTAGGTAGTAAGTTGTGGGGGAATATGCATACTTAGTTGTCTACTCATTCTTTTACCAGTGTCAAAAACTTTCTTTGAAATCAGGTTAATATCAGAAAATTAAAGAATTAAAGAAAAAAAAAAAAAAGAGTTGGATGTTCCTAAAGCATTATGCCTGAAAGATAAGACAGTGTCATGAACTCATCTCTAAAATAGGGATGAAAATGTTGAGCAGACTGGTGAACTAACGTGTGGTTGACCTGGGAACTCTTTGATCTGAAAGTACTGAACTGGAGACAAATACATTTTTATCTTTTAGCTCTAGTTTTTAAAAATTTTAAACAGACTGTATTTAATTTTATGTTAGTAATATTTTTGTTTCTCTGAAAGGATTTTAGTAGACTATATAGTATCTCTTTAGAATAGCATAACAATTACATGTTTTTATAGGATGTTACTTAGTCAGATGACTAAACTTCTTTAATGAAAGCATATTAGATCCCATTCAGAAGTTGTTATTATCTAAATTTGTCCTGTACTTCCAAGAGGGAGGCCTATTCAAAACCTAACACACTATTGCCTTAATCATGTGTTTGCAACTTATTCATTTTACGGTCTCATTGACATCTAATTTATGTAATTTAATGTATAAGTGTGTCACAGAAATCCATATTCAAGTACCTTTGTACATATATTTAAATCATGCAATGATTTGAAAAATAAAATTCCCGTGTAGAATTTCTCATGTACCTGTATTATTCTTTCAGGCACATTTTGTATTTTCTCCAATTTGTTTAAATTGCATTTTAAAACTCACTTCAGAAGTCTCTTAAGCATTCCTAACATTTTGACTTTTTCCTTTTTCTTTATTTTCAGATGTAAAAGACAAGCAGTTTAGAGAAACAGAACAAAACTTGTTTGGCCTTGATGCAAATTTCAACAAGTTAGGTTGTTTAGCTACCAAATTTACTTTAAGAAAACATTCATTAGTAACCTTATCCATATTCATACACATTCAATCATATCAACAATCCTTATAAACTCTGAAGTAAAAAATATACCAAGAGAGTGAAATCTAGTTTAGTAAGCATGTGAATTTATAAAATAACAAAGTCACAGGACAATCCTCACTTTTTGTCCAGTTCATTTCTGGAAAATGCATTATAAACACACTGCATTTTTCCCACAGGAACCTGTAATTGCTATTGCATTCTTGCTCAATTACTCACCATGAAACAAGTCATGGTTCTGACTTACAATCTATTATAAAAGCAAAGATACACTAATAAACCTACAATAAATTTAATAATAAAATTATTTTATATGTGTTACAGAATAAAAAAAAAATACATATTGGTTATGAGACCCTAGTTAATGCAGTCATATTTTGGTTCATTTATTCAAATATATTTAATAGTTAGCTAGGGAGTCCTGGATGGTGCAATTGGTTAAGTGATTAACTTCTAGCAGAAAGATTGGTGGTTTGAACCCACTGAGAGGCACCTCAGAAGACAGGCCTGGTGATCTGCTTGTGAAAGTTCAGAGCCTTGAAAAACCTAAGGAGTAGTTCTACTCTATGCTCATGGGTAGCCATGAGTTAAATTTCACTCAGAGACAACTAACAATAACAGCATTCTAGGCACTATGGGGAGCTCTAGTAGCATAGTGCCTAAGTCACTTGACTGCTGACCAGAAGGCTGGTGGTTCAAACCCACTAACCACTCCTCGGATGGAAGGTGGGGCAGTCTATTTATGTAGTGATACTGCCTTGCCAACCCAAGGAGGGGTCGATATGAGTCGGGTCTGACTCGATGGCACATAATAACAACACAACAATGGGGAGTATAAATGTAAAGTTCTTTTTTTTTTTTTGTAATCCAGAAATGGAAAGAACTTTATATAATAAAGATAGAACACATTTGACCTAGTTAAAATGAAAACAACAAAAAAGGTTTAACAGTAACCTTGATTACTTTCTTAGATTTAGACAGGTTTTGGGGGATAATTGGAAAAATCCAGGCAGTTTTGAAAACCATCCAGGGAAATTTTATTGCTGACTTGTTTCTCATCAATTTTGTGTAGCAAGTAGAAATATTCTAAATTATGTTGTTAACTTTAGAGTATGCTCAGAATGATATTTGTCCTTTTAAAAATTAAACATTGCAGTGTTTAAGTATTTAAAGGTATCATTAAGCATTTTAGTCATGATGGACTGAAGAGTGATCCCTTCTTATTTATAATCTTTTTGTTTTATTTTTAGGCCTCTTCTTCTTCTCTACATCCACTTCAAACATGATAGATAGCTTTGAAAAGGAAAAGCCCAAGGAGGATGTCCTCAGGAAGAAATGCAGACTTACTAAGACATATATGCACTGTTTGGACAGATAGCAAAAAAGGGCTTCCTTAGGTGGGCAGTCTACTCCCTTGTTTTCCAATCTCTCCAAGCTTAAAAAAATTTTGTTAGACCAACCTGCTGTAGAAACTATTGACCAAGCAGGTAAAGGGGATAAGAAATGAAGTTCAAGTGTTAAATTAGGCAGACTTGAATAAGCGAAGCTTGAAAATATGCTGGACCAAAGGGAAAAGAAAATTCCTAATTGACAATTAAAATTATTGCTCATATTTCCCACTAATTTGCCAAACATCTTATTTTTAGCAGAAGAGATTTTTTGTTTTCTATTTTTACAAATTTTATCATGAGGAAAATTTACGTAAGGAAAAAATGCCATCACAACAATTTCTACACACATAATTCAGTAACATTGATTACATTCTTCAAGTTGTGCAAGCATTCTCGCAATACTTTTCTAAATCATTCCATCATCTTTAATATAACCTCAATGACTCATAAACAGCCTCCTTTTCCCCCTTCCTCCTGTCTCTGGTAACCGCTAATAACCTTTAGTTTCTATGTATTTGCTTATTTTATATAAATAAGATAATACAATGTTTGTCTTATTTAACTTATTTCATTCAGCATGATGTTTTCAAAATTCATCCATGCAGTTGCATGTATCAGGACTTCTTTCTCTTTGTTGATGGTAGTGCCACCAGAGCTCCCATTCCATTGTATGTAGACCCCCAATTGTGTCTTCTGTTGATGGATGTTTCAGTTGTTTCCATCAGTTGACTATTGTGAAAACTATTGCAATGAAAATTGGTGTACAGGTTTCTGTCTGCTCTGCCTTCTGTTCTTAGTATATAAATAGATTGGGATTGCTGTATCATATGATAGTTCTATGCTCAATTTGTGAGGACCTGACAAACTATTTTCAGCAATGGCTGTAACATTTTACATTCCCATAAGCAGGAAATGAGGGATTTCTTTCTGTTTTCAACAATTAGAATGTGTTTCTATTGTGATACCTTATATTTCACAATTATGAGCTTGTATTACTAAATACTCAAGTGTGAGTTTTATATAAACATAGACATAATGATCTTTCTTTTAAATAAGTGACTCATAATTTCCTTTATTTTTTCTGATAATCGAGAAATATGTGGTTTCTTTGATGCATTTCTGAGGTTTGCATATCAATCAACCATATGCTGTGACCTATGAAATATATATAATACTCATGTACCCTCATTTCTTTGTTAATTATATAACATAGTGGTTTGAACTTTGCTAATTGTTAGCTATGTGACCTTATTCCAGTTACTTAAGCTTTATGTACCTCAGTATTCTCAACTGCAAAATGGGGATGATTCTAATAACAATTGCTCATAAACTTGTTCTAAGGATCAAACTAGCTAACATAAAACAGGCACATAGTAAGTGCCATAGAATGTTTGTTAAATACAATAGTTTCTTCTCCACCTCTGAATGTATGTGCAAATAGTTATCTAACTCCAGACTTCTATTGAACTAATAGACTAACTTGTCTTCTTTTCCTTGCTATAATTTCTACCTCCACCACTTTCATTTTAGGCTTCAGAAGAGAAAATGAGAAATTTCCTGGAAAGATTGACTTGTGTATGCCACTTTTTCAAACCTGAAATTACAAGTTGTATCAATTAGCTTGCTTTTGGAAGGGGAAAAAAAAAACAAAAAACTCATGCCATCGAGTCAGTCCTGACTTATAGTGACCCCTCCTTGATTTCCGATGCAATATCTCTATAGAAGTAGATTGCCCAGGCTCCCTTTCGAGGAGAAGCTGGTGGGTTTGAACCACCAGTCTTCTGGTTGGCAAATAGTTTAGGCATTACACCACCAGACCTCCTTCTGGAATAAAGTAACAGAAAATTTGACTCAACCCCACTGACTTAAATCTACTCACAAAATAACTCAAATTTAGAGGATTTCAGGTTGTCTTAACTGAATGAGTATGCCTACTTTCTTTGTAGTTTCCTGGGTTTAGTTCCTATTTGTATGATGGGTTTTTTCCTTTGGCTGACTTGACGTCATGGTGGCAAAATTTCTTTAGAGATTGTAGACTCCATGTAAGGGAGCATATAGAAGATGACAGGAAATCTATTTTGGTGTTTTACTTTTAAGAACTACTAAGTTTCTCACCAGAAACACCCAGAAAAACCTCCATCATGTCTCACTGGCTCAGTTTAGGTTACAAACTAATATTTGAATCAATTTTTGAGACTAGGGGAATGCCATGAGTGAATTAACTTAGCTGGATGAATTTCTCTAGCATGGGGGATGGGATTACTTTTAGGTAAATCAACTCAATTTGGAGCTAGGGTGAGTCAACTTCCTTTTAAAATCACCAGTATTTATGAGAGGAGTGGATACTTGAACCAGAGTCAGATTGCTTTAGAAAAGAGGAAGTGGGGATGGATACTGTGTAGGCAACCAGCTATGTCCATTATAGAGGTTATGTTCACTATAAAAGGAGACTTAGAAATGCGTCAGCGCCAGCAGTGGAAGTCTGAATGAGGAAACAGTTGTGACTAAGAGAACCTTCAAATCCTGTAAAGTCTTGTAAATTAGGTACATAATTTTTGGTATTTGTATGGTTATTTAGACAAGGCACAATCAATCCCACATACTGCCCTTGCCCGTCTTCAGTGCTACACAATCTAACTATAGTTTCTGTGCTTATTTTTTCACAAATTGTAATCAGAATTAATTTTTTCCTCTTCTATTTTGAAATAATTTTACATGTATAGAAAATTTGCAAAGATGTCATAATGAACTTTTTAACCAAAACCAAAAAAACCAAATTCACTTCTGTCAAGTCAAATCTGACTCATAGTGACCCCTCCTTGGGTTTCTGAGGCGGTATCTCTACAGAAGTAGATTGCTCAGTCTTCCGAGGAATAGCTGGTGGGTTTGAACTTCTAGCCTTCTGGTTAGCAGTCAAATGTCTTAGGGACTATGCCACCAGAACTCATTGATCTATTATTTCCATCTAGTGGCAGCCCTCATTCTTATTTTGCCAATTGTCCCAACAATATGCTTTTGAAAAAAGGATCCAGTTAAGGACCACATATTGCATTTAGTTGTCATTTCTCTTACTTCTTCAATTTTGAGTCTCAATCTCCCTTGACTTCCAAGACCTGTGCAGGTAGTTGTTTGGTAAACTGTCCCTCAATTTGAGTCTGCCTGATCTTAAGATTAATTTTAGACTGTGTATGTTACAGGAATATAACAGGTATAGAGAGTGATGACAGTGTTTTCATTGCATCCTGTCAAGTGGTATATGATTTTTGTTTGTTCCGTTATTGATGATGTTCACTTTGAACCCTTGATTGAAGTGGTGTCTGTCAGGATTTTTCTTTGTAAAGTTACTTGATTCCCTTTATAATTAATAAGTCTTTGGGAGGAGATCTGTACAGAGGTAGATTGGACTTCAGGGTTTGCTTAATGTAACCTTTTTTACCTTTTTGAAATTTCTTTGGTTCACCTGATAGTTTTAGCATTCATTGACATAATTTTTATGATGATTATGGTTGCCATATGCTGATTTTCTAACTTAGGCATTCCTTCTATATTTATTAGTCAGCATTCTAGTGTAATGTTCTCTGTTTATTTATTTATTTAGGTATGGATTCACAAATTGCTATTTTATATAATGTGCAATAGTTTGTTGTTATCATTATTTATTTTGAAGCTCAAATTATTTTTGTCTGTGGAAGTTCTCTCAGATCCTTCTGTGTCAGTTTGACAGGTCCTCCTCATTCACTGACTACTTCAATATTTTCTGGCACAATAAAATCTTCCACACTCATCTTGTACTTTCCTAACTCCAAGCTCAAAATTAAACATTTATCCAACTGGCCTGCTTTCTCTTATCAGAGAATAATATTTTGAAACCAAGATATGGATGCCAGATGTGCTCATTTTTATTGGGATGTCATTGTTACCAGGGTCTTTCAGTAATCAATTATGGAAAATATTTTTGTTTAAAATTGATACCTCCGATACCAATCTAGCACCACAAGGTATCAGAGTAGATCAGAGTAGATTACAGTCTAGAGAAGCTGGAAAAAGTCTTGGAGCTCAATTTTAATGTTTTGATTAGGACAGAATTCCATTTCTTAATTCAGCATACCCAAAATCTGTTTTGATATTTGCTAGAAGGATAATTCTCTTAATCATGTAGAAGATATTGAGTAACACAACATGCTTCCATGAAATGTTCAACTGTATTAGTTTCCTGTGGCTGCTGTAACAAATTACCAGAATCTTGGTGGTTTAAAACAATACAGATTTATTTCCTTACAGTTCTGGAGAGAAGAAATATGAAATCAATTTCCTTGGGACAACCTCAATGTGTTGACAGGGTGGTTTCTTTCTGAAGGCTGCAGGGGAGAATACATTTTCTAGCTTTTAGGGCTGCTTGTATTCCTTAATTTGTAACTCCTTCTTCCATTTTCAAAGTGTATCACTCCAACGTCTATTGCTCTTTTCAGCCACTGTAACTGACCTTCCTTCTCTCTCTGACTTATGCTTCCTTTTTCTTTTTTCCCCCCTACTTCCTTCTTTTAAGGACACTTGTGATTACATTGGGCCCACCTGGATAGTCCAGGATAATCTCCTCTTCTCAATGTCTTTAATTTAGTCACATCTACAAAGTTCCATTTACCCATATAAAGTAACATTTCATAGGTTCCTAAGATTAGGGCATGGAAGTATTTGGAGTCATTATTCAGCCTACCACAACAACAGTCAGCTAATCAGTTATAACTTTGTAATTATTTGTGTAGAATAAATTTCATTTTGAGTTGTATTAATCAGAACTCTTCCATTTGCAAGTGTTAGGGAAAAACCAAAAACAGAAACAACTAAATTTCGCTTAGGCAATTGTGGGGTCAGTGATCCTTTGGGGACACCCAAAGAATGCTGCAGGAATATTAGAAGTATTGCAGCATGCTGGAGTGGAAAAAGTGAAGGAAACACATTAGGTGCTGGTAGCTTCGATGGCTTGGCCCCTGTTATACTCAGTCCTCAACACCACAGGAGCTAAACATGTGGTGGAAAGTGAGGGTCAGAAATTAAAGGATAAGCTGCAGACAGTTAAGGAAGAACTAATGGAAAGAGATGCAAGATTGGCCCAATCAGATGTGAGAGAAACTCTCACTACCAAGCAACAAGCATCTGATCAAATTATAGAGACATTAGCATGTTAGTTAATAAAATTGGCTGGGCGCCGCCTGCTGAGGCCACAAATTCTATCAGTTATACTTTGGGCTGAATGGAAGCTTCTCGAGTCCCCAGACTCAGAGGAGGAAGGTGAGGCCTGGGACGATATTATCAGTGTATTTGACCATTTGCAACCCCCGCCAATAATCAGCACTATGGTAGAAACCCATTAGCTCCACACTCGAGGTGGTGCTGGACTGCCAGGCCCTCCTGAGGAGCGGGAATGCATTACAGTGAGAGATTGTATCACCAAGGATCTCCTCAATATCGCCGTCCAATATAGGCAAAACAGAGAACCTATACTTGCCTGGGTATTAAGGCTGTGGGATACAGGGGGAGATGGCGTGCTTTTGTCAGGACAGGAATTGTCTAAAGAAACCTGGGTTACTTCCAATCCCACCTTAAGACAAAGGCTATGCCATTTTCAGAAGGGGTGTGGGGGGAATGCTTCACTCACAAACTGGATTATTCCAGCCTGCTGAGCTGCATGGCCCACAGAAGGAAATATTTTCTACACTCCTCCTAAATGGAACACTCTTGAAGAGCTACAGGGACTCATTAGGGAATTAGAGGTAAAATATGCTATACATGTGTCTGAATATTTGGGTCCTGATAATGAAACATTTACAGATAGCATGAGTAACACCCTCCTACATTCTGCCCAGCCAATATTATAGTTCCACTTTGCCCATCCTCCAATTGGTGGTTGGGGATCCCATCTCACAAGTGGTGCAAGCCACTGCTTGCATAGGGGAAACTGATGAGCAGAGACAGAAAAACTTGAGAGCTACTGGTAAGACCCCCTTAGAAGGAGACCCAGAGAATTCCGCCAAGGGGAAAGGGCTCCTACCAGTGAGTTGAAAGCAGCTTTGGGTCAATCTTACAGTAGCTAGAGAATAAATAGATAAACATTCTAACTCTGTCCTTTTATGTTGGTGGCATCATCTGCTACCGGAACAGCTGTTCCAACTGCTGGAGGGAGAGGGGCTGAGGGAAACTTCTCAGCTTGCCACTTCCCCAATATGGGCAGTGCTAGTTCACTTAGGCTAGGAAACAGACTGAGATCCCCAACCGAACATATGGAGGATTACGGGGTATTGGAGGCCCCACATAGAATTAGTTATCCACTGATCCCTGACCAATGAACAGAAAACTCTAACTTTGGTACATAGGGTTGCTGAGGGCCCCCTCATTCATGGGAATATAAACAGATTTAAAGGCCCATTAAGTTCCATTGATGGGTATGATGGGAGCACAGTTTGGGTGCCACGTATAGCACTCACTGTCCCCATAGGGTGCCTCCCTCTGAATACCAGGTCTTTATTTCCCCTTGTCCTGAGCTTATCTTGGGAATTGACATTTTCTCAAGTGCAGGGAATTCCTTTTGAGAGTAAGGGCAATTAAGTTGATTGAGAGGGGGTGGGGACCACACCAGAATTGTGAATATTAAACAGTACCAGCTGCCTAGGAGGCATGAAGAAATAACTGCTACAGTTACATATCTAGCATGGGCAGAGATCATCCCTCCTGCTCACAGCCCACTCAACAGCCCTTTATGACCAGTGTGGAAACTGGACAGCAGCTGGCAAATAATGGTGGACTACAGAGAACCCACCAGCCACTCCTCGGAAGGAAGGTTGGGCAATCCTACTTCCGTAGTGATACTGCCTCGGAAACCCAAGGAGGGGTCGCTATGAGTCGGGGTTGACTCGACGGCACATAACAACAACAACAACAGAGAACTAAACAAAGCCACCCCTGCTGTGCATACCACAGTCCCAAACATAGTCTAATTGCTAAATACTATTAGTGAATACCTCTGTGCATATAATTTTGTATTAGATCTTGCTAATGCTTTCTTCAGCATCTCAATAGCTCTGAAGTGCCAGAATTAATTCACTTTCAAGTGGAAAAGGGAATCTTGGACCTTTCCAACCCTCACCCAAGGTTATTGTCACTCCCCTATGATCTACCATGACCTGATTGCTCAAGACCTTCAAAAATGGAAACCTCCTGAGGGAATTTTCATGTTTCATTATATTAATGATGTTATGATAACCTGTGATGACCTTTCTCTCCTAGAAGACATTGCTCCTCAATTGATACCCCATCTGGAAAGTAGAGGATGGGCTGTAAATCTTACTAAACTTCGAGGGTCTGGATTATCTGTCAAATTCTTGAGGGTTATATGGTTGGGTAAGACTAAAACCCTTGAGGTGCTGGACTAGATCTTCCATTGCTTATTACTCCCTGACTAAACCCCAACTTCCCCAGCATCTTTAATCCAGATCTCCTTTAGACTATACTGGCCTCCCTAAAACTGAAGGGCCAGGAGGGGAAAATATACAGTATTGTAAGCCAGGGCAGAAACCTTTCCCAGGCATAATATTATTCTCTACTTCCAGCACAGCCTGCATCCTGTTAGATCATCAGGATTTACCTTGGATTGTTCCTTAAAAGACAATCTTATTGCCCTTAAGGGTCTCTGCTAATCTATTTGGAAGTTGGGCCCTCACCTAGCTGAAGTGTGAAACTGATCCTATTGCTGGGTGTGTGGAAAACTTCCCATCTCTTTTAGCACTGGATTGTCCAGAAAACTCTTGCCTGTGAATGAAAACCCATGGACCTGTCTAAATGACTGGAAAGACGTCGCCACCCCTAAGTGACTTCTCCTCCCTTCTGATATAATTTGTAATGTGTCTTTACCCTCCTGGAGCAATACCCAATTATAATCATACCACTGAACAGGCTCTACAACATATGCAAACCCACATTTCTGCTATCCAGCAATTAAGTGTACACCCTATTTCTTCCTGGGTAAATTCTTTACCATCCACCTGGAAATATCCCTTATATGGGTGATTAGGTTTTATTGATTTTGCTATTTGGATGTCACAGTCTATATTGCATTTGTGGAATGTGATTACAATACTCCAATATCCAGGTCTGAGGGACATAGCGGAAAAGGGGGTGCATAGAATGGAAGGACCAATTTTTTTGAGGTGTTGGGGGGTGGAGTATGGGGCCAGTCTAACACCCCCCCAAAATTGTCTCAAACCTCATTATATTTAGCTGCACTTGTAAGAAACAACTAGCCATCCCCCTGCCCCTCCCTGTCATGTTTGGATCATCTCCTCCATGTTAGGGATTAACCTGTTCTTTAGCTAGCTCCAGGCAATTAAAGCCCTAAGCTGGCAGTGCTTTATCAAAGCAAACACAAGTGGTTCTGAAAGCGCTGGCTGGGAACCCCTCCAGAGTGGCCCAGGCGCCACTAAGACTGGAAACCAGTCACATTGCCTTCCAATCCTGGTCACATAGACCGCATCCTCAATCCCCCAGACTCACGTATAAATATTTCCAAAAGATGGGAGGGTTTTTGTGGATATTCTTGGATCAATTTCAGCCCAGCCAATTCAATAATATATCTATATATATACTTAAGTTTCTCTTTTAACAGTTTTTAAACTTGTTTTTGGAGATAAAAATAATTTAGCAAGAAAATATGATCTAAAGGTTTACTTTCAGTCGCAGGGATCCAGGTGAGGAGAGGAACTCAGGCACACCCAAAGCAGCAGAGTGGGAGAGCAGGAGAAAGGGGATTAAAAGGCTGAAGAACCTGGAGAGAGGAGCAGTCAGCCACAGGGACCCAGGTAAGGGTGGTAGGAGAGGTTTCCAACAGGGAGACAAACCTTTCTGTCAGATTGCCCTACCATGGTGACGTGTTGATGTGTTTTGAGCCTGAGCCACTGGTGTTTCTAACCCAGCGGGATGCACGTGGTGCACAGGTATCAGCCCAGCTTACAGACTGAGACAGACTAGGAAGAAGGAAGAGGCCGTCCACTTCTTAAAGAATTGGCCAGAGAAAACCTTATGAATAGCAAAGAAACACTGTTTGATACATTACCATGCAACTTTTTGAATAGTCCGGTTAGGTTAGGAGGCTCTCAAACTAGGACTGGGAAAGAGCTGCATCATCAGAGTAAACCCAGCCTTACTCATATGGATAAGGTAAAGCTTTCAAGACCTCCATTTGCTGATGTGACACCACTCAAATTGAGGAGAAACAGCTGCAGACATCCATTAATCATCGGAACA
>NW_006921995.1:971686-973436 GCF_000298275.1 Orycteropus afer afer | reverse complement strand
AAAGAGAGGGAGGCCTTCAATGAGATGAATTGACACAGGGCTGCGATGATAGGCTCAAGTATAGCAGGGATTGAGGAGCTGGCGTGGGATCGGGCAGTGTTTCATTCTGCCGTGCATGGGGTCGCCATGAGTTGGAAATGACTCGATGGCACCTAACAACAACAACAACAAATTGTAATTTTATTTTCATTGAAATTTTTATAAACAGTTGTTTTCATTACCTAGTGCAGCTCTGACAGGAATATACCACAAATGGGATGGCTTTAACAAACAAGAATTTATTCTCTTATAGTTTTGAAACTTTTAAGTCCAAGTTCAAAGTGCCAGACTCTAGGAGCTGTTTGAAAGCCCGTAAACCTTGTGCTTCAGCTCTTCCTCCTGCTCCCAGTCCACTGAAGCTGGAGGTTTTTCTTCACTCAGACAGCTTCTGGCTGCTGAGGCTGACAAGTCCCAGGTTGGTAAGTAAAAAGGCACAGTCCCATTGTTACCAAACAACATGGCAGGCCATGAAGTCAAGTCTAGAAGATGTCCCAAGATCGGCAGGGCATGGCAGGCTGTTGACTTGGTTACATACAGGGTTCATGTGTGCCAAAAGGCTGGAGACCAATCCCAAAGCTCCTCCGTATATACAGGAAGCAGACCACATTCCTAAAGCAGCTACTCAGCTGCTCGTGGCAGATTCCACCATGCAGCATGGAGTTGATTGCCAGTGTCATCATGGGAAATAACTACCTCCAGCTGCCCAGCCACTCAAGCAGGCCAGCCAAGTTGACAACAGCCTTAACTACCATGATAGTGTATTTAAGTAACTTTTTAAAAAATCAATTTCTTATCATGTATCAATGATTCCTGATGTGAGATTAAAACTCATTATTGTTAAAGCTAATTAGACATATAAAATATGATTTTTATGTTAAAATAATTTTAATTATTCTATTATAACTTAATATTTATGTTAAAGAAGTTAAAACTTCATATATTGTTAGCAGTCTCTGTGCGATTGATTTCCTTAATATTTATGGTCCTATTTCTTTTGTTACTATAATATTTATGAAGTGTAAATAGATTTGGGCCACCTGCAGATTTATGGATAGATAAGAAATGGTATCTTTACTGCTAGATCTTTTTCAGAAATTCTTAATATCAAATATCCTTTTTACTTTCAGGAATAAACTCCTGTCAATTTTTTTAAAAAATTACTTGAATAATAAATACACAGTTTTAAAAATTCTACTTTTTATAAAAATCAAAACCAAATTCATTGTCATCAAGTTGTTTCTGACTTGTAGCAACCCTCATTGCAAATGTTTCTAAGGCTGTAAATCTTTACCAAAGCAGATTGCCTCCACTTTCTTTCCTGGAGTGGCTGGGGGGTTGGAACCACTGACCTTTGGATTGGCAGCCCAATGCCTTAACCACTAGAACTCCTTAACTTTTAATAAAGCAAACTTTATCTCTTCTAATATATTTTTTTTCTATTTCAAAACTCATATTGTACTTTTAGTTGGAACCAGGTTTATAAATATTTTAATACTTTTTAAATCAGGACTCCATTTAACTTCTTTGCAGGAGAGAAAAGAAAAATGGACACACAGAAGGAGTTTAATCAATTGATTGATTTATAGTCACATTGTGAAGTTCACATCTGTTATTCAGCAATGGATCTTTGAAGAACCATAACAAGAACTTGGCTTTTCAAGTTATGGATAGCCAATTGCTATTTGACAGTAACTCAATGCACTGTATTCTA
>NW_006921995.1:970636-971513 GCF_000298275.1 Orycteropus afer afer | reverse complement strand
TACAATCATAAATTAATTTGATTTTCATAAATATTTTTATTTTGAAGTCTTCTTACCCTTGAAATTTTCTTTGTCTTCTGACCATTCTCCTCTTGCTCTGTAAGTAAAATTAAGAACAGGTCACTGACTTTTCAGATTAATTTTAGGTCCTTCAAGTTCCTCAGACAGTCTTAGATCAGTAATTAAAATGACTAGCTCCATTTGATAGGCAGAATTTTTAACTTCACTAAAAATTTGAAGATTTTTTTTACCAACCTCTGCAGTGTGAAATTGACACAACCTGTAATCAAGATGTGTTGATTTTTCCTGGTGCTTGGAATGCAAAAATTGGAAACAAAGAAGAATCACTGGTACTAGAAAAATATGGCCCTGATGATAGAAATGATGCTGGAGATTGCATAATAGAATTTTGCAAAACTAACAACTTATTCGTTGCAAATACTTTTTATCAACAACATAAATGGCAGCTATACATTTAGCATTTACTAGATGGAATGAATACACAGGACTCAGATAGACTACATCTGTGGAAAGAGGGGATGGGAAGCTCAATACCATCAGCCAAAACAAGGCCAGGAGCTGACTGTGGAACAGACCATCAACTGCTCATATGTAAGTTCAAATTGAAGCTGAAGACACTCAAAATAAGTCCATAAGAGCCAAAATATAACCTTGATTATTTTCCACCTGAGTTGAGAGACCATCTAAAGAATAGATTTGGCTCATTGAACACCAATGACCAAAAACCAGATGATATGTGGGATGACATCAAGAATACTATACATGTAATAACATATCTTACAAGGGAATTATCTCTAGAATTTATAGAACACTCCAACACCTCAATAACAAAAAGACAAACAATCCAATTAAAAAA
>NW_006921995.1:962544-968781 GCF_000298275.1 Orycteropus afer afer | reverse complement strand
AAAAAAGAATACTATACATGAAGAAAGCAAACGTTATTGAAAAGACAGGAAAGGAAAAAAGACTAAAATGGATGTCAGAAGAAACTCTGAAACTTGCTCTTGAATGGAGAGTAGCTAAAGCAAACGGAAGAAATGACAAGATAAAAGAGCTGAACAGAAGATTTCAAAGAGCAGCTAGAGAAGACGAAGTAAATGATTGTAATGAAATATGCAAAGACTTGGAGTTAGAAAACCAAAAGGGAAGAACATACTTGGCATTTCTCAAGCTGAAAGAACTGAAGAGAAAATTCAAGCCCCCAGTTGCAATATTGAAAGTTTCTATGGGCAAAATATTGAATGATGCAGAGCAAAAGAAGATTAAAGGAATACATAGAGTCACTGTACCAAAAAGAATTGATTGATGTTCATCTATTTCAGGAGGTGACATATGATCAAGAACCAATGGTACTGAAGGAAGAAGTCAAAGCTGTACTAGAATTTGTGAAAAAGAAGACTCTAGGAATTAATGGAATACTCACTGAGATTTTTCCACAAATAGATGTCTCACTGGAGGCAATTACTCATTTATGCCAAGAAATTTAGAAGACAGCTACCTGGCCAACTGACTGGAAGAGATCCATATTTGTACCCATTCCAAAGAAAGATGATTCCACAGAATGTTGAAATAATCAAAGAGTATCATTAACATCACACACAAGTAAAATCTTAATGAAGATAATTCAAAAATAGTTGAGCAGTATATTGACAAGGGACTTCCAGAAATGCAAGCTGGATTCAGAGGAGGATGTGGAATAAAGGCTATCATTGCTGATGTGAAATGGATCTTGGCTGAAAGAAAATAATACTAGAAAGAAGTTTATCCGTGTTTTATTGATTATGCAAATACATTCAACTGTATGGATCATAACAAATTATGGATAACACTGAGAAGAATGGGAATTCCTGAACACTTAATTGTTCTCATGAGGAACTTATAAATAGACCAGGAGGCTGTCTTTTGAGCACAAGGGGATACTGCATGGTTTAAAATCAGGAAGGAAGTGTGTCAGTGTTGTATCCTTTCACCATAATTATTCAAACTGTATGTTGTTGTTGTAAGGTGCTGTTGAGTCGTCTTCGACTCATAGCAGCCCTATGTACAGCAAAACAAAACACTGCCTCATCCTGCTTCAGCCTCACAATCTTTGCTATACCTGAGCCCATCATTGGAGCCACTGTGTCTACCCATCTCGTTGAGGGCTTTCCCCTTCTTCATTGACTCTTCACTTTACCAACCATGATAGCCTTCTCCAGAGAATGGTTCCTTCTGACAACATGACCAAAATAGGTGAGATGAAGTCTGGCTATTCTCGCTTCTAAGGAGCATTCTGGCTGCACTTCTTCCAGGACAGATTTATTAGTCCTTTTAGCAGGCCATAGTACTCTTAGCATTTTCCTCCACCACCACAACTCAAAAGCATCAACTCTTCTTTGGTCTTCATAATTCATTGTCCAGCTCTTACATGCATAAGAGGTGATTGAAAATATCATAGCTTGGGTCAAGTTCACCTTAGTATTCAAGGAGACATCCTTGATCCTCATCACTTGAAAGAGATCCTTTGAAGCAGATTTGCCCAATTCATTATGTTGTCTAATGTCTTGCTGGTGTTTCCATTGGTGTTGATTGTAGAGCCAAGTAATATGAAATCCTTGACAACTTCGTTCTTTTCTCCATTCACTGTGAAGCTGTTTATTGGACCAATTGTGAGGATTTTTGTTTTCTTTACAGTGAGGTGTAATCCATATTGCAGATTGTAGTCTTTAATCTTTATCAGTAAGTGCTTCAAGTCATCCTCATTTTTAGCAAGCAAAATTGTGTCATCCGTATATCTCAGGTTGTTAATGAGCCTTCCTCCAATTCTGATGCCATGATCTTCTTCATATAATCCAGCTTCCCTGATTACTTGCTCAACACACAAGTTAAGTAAGTACGGTGAAAGGATACAACTGATACAAGAAGGACTGACTCCCTTCTTGATTTTGAACCATGCATACCCCATTGTTCTATTCGAACAACAGCCTCCTGATCTGTGTACAGGTTCCTCATGAGTATAATCAAGTGTTCTGGAATTCCCATTCTTTTCAGTTTTATCCACAATTTGTCATGATCCACACAATAAAATGCTTTGGAATAGTCAATAAAAGATAAGTAAATATCTTTCAGGTATTCTTTGCTTTCAGCTAAGATCTATCTGACATCAGCAATGATATCACTCATTCCACATCCTCTTCTGAATCCAGCTTTCATTTCTGGAAGTTCTCTGTCAATATACTGCTGCAATTGTTTTTGAATGTGATATTAATGATATTTGATAATTTCCACATTCTGTGGGATTACCTTTCTTTTGAATGGATACAAATATGGATCTCTTCCAGTGAGTTGGCCAGGAAGCTGTCTTCCACATCTCTTGGCATAACTGAGTGAGTGCCTCCAGTGGGGCATCGTTTATTGAAACATCTCAATGGGTATTCCATCAATTCCTGCAGCCTTGTTCCTCCAGTGCAGCTTTGACTTGTTCCTTCAATACCACTGGCCCTTGATCATATACCATCTCCTGAAATGGATAAACATTGACCAGTTCTTTTTGGTACAGTGACTCTGTATATTCCTTTAATCTCTTTTGATGCTTTCTGCATCATTCAACATTTTGCCCATAGAATCTTTCAGTATTGCGACTTGAGGCTTAAGTTGTTTCCTCACTTCTTTCAGCTTGAGAAATGTCAAGTGTGTTCTTCCCTTTTGTTTTTCAAACTCCCAGTCTTTGCACATTTCCTTATAGTAATTGACTTTGTCTGCTTGAGCTGCTCTTTGAAATCTTCTGTTCAGCTGTTTTTTCTTGTCATTTCTTCCATTTGATTTAGCTACTCTCCACTCAAGGGCAAGTTTCAGAGTCTCTTCTGACATCCATTTTGGTCTTTTCTTCCTTTCATTTTTAATGAGCTCTTGCTTTCTTCATGGATGATGTTCTTGATGTCATCCCACAATTCCTCTGGTTTTTGGTCATTGGTGTCCAATGCATCAAATCTATTCTTTAAGTGGTCTCTAAATTCAGGAGGGATATTATCAAGGTCATATTTTGGCTCATCTGGACTTGTTTTAATTGTCTTCAACTTTAACTTGAATGTGCAAATGAGCAGTTGATGGTCTGTTCCACAATCATCTCCTGGCCTTGTTTTGGCCAAACTGTATGCTGAGCAGTAATCCAAGAAGCTGGACTATGTGAAGAGTGTGGCATCAGGATTGGAGGAAGATTCAGTAACAACCAGTGATATGGAGATAACACAACCTTGCTTGCTGAAAGTGAAGATGACTTGAAGCCCTTACTGATGAAGATTAAAGACTACAGTGTTCAGTATGGATTACACTTTGACATAAAGAAAACAAAATTTCTCACAACTGGACCAATAAGCAGCATCATGATAAATGGAGAAAAGATTGAAGTTGTAAAAAAAAAAAAAAAAAAAAAAATCACATTACTTGGTTCCACAATCAACACCAATGGAAACAGCAGTGAAGAAATCAGAAGATGTATTGCCCTCTGCAAATCTGCCGCAAAAGACCTCTTTCAAGTGCTGAAGGGCAAAGATGTTTCTCTGAAGACTAAGGTGTGCCTAACCCAGGCCATGGTGTTTTCAATCACCTCATATGTGTGTGAAAGCTGGACTGTGAATAAAGAAGACCAAAGAAGAGTTGACGCTTTTGAGTTGTGGTGTTGGCAAAGAATATTGAAAGTACCATGGACTGACAGAAGAGCTAACAAATCTGTCCTGTGCAGAGGGAATGCTTCTTGCAAGCAAGAATGGCCAGACTTTGTCTCACCTACTTTGGTCATGTTTTCAGAAGGGATCATTCCCTGGAGGAGGATATCATGCTTGGTAAAATGGAGGGTCAGTGAAAAAGGGGAAGGCCTTCAATGAGATGGATTGACACGGCAGCTGCAACAATAGGCCCAGGTATAGCAAGGATTGTGAAGCTGGCGAAGGGCCAGACAATATTTTGTTCTGTTGTTCACAAGGTCACTATGACTTGGAGCTGACTCGACAACACCTAACAACAACAACATAGGTTGGAACACTAGCTTTGCAAAGAAGGGCCTGGTTAACAACAACAACAAAAGCAAACAAACAAACTCATGGCCATTGAGTTGATTTTGACTCACAGAAACCACCTTTGAGTTTCTGAGGCAATACATCTTTACAGAAATAGATTGCTCAGTCTTCCTTCCATGAAGTGGCAGGGGGGGTTTGAACCACCAACCTTCTGGTTAGCAGTCAAATGCTTTTGGCACTATGCCACCAGAGCTCCTTGAGGGGCCTGATTATCTGCTGATTTATTTCCTCTCACAGTGCTCCCACTCCTTCCTCCCCACTTCTGAGATTGCTTCTTGTTGCTCCAGAGTTGAAACAGGTATAAGTGGTATAGATGTACAGAAACTATTTGTCTGGAACCTTCTTGTTTTTGTTTCCTCTGGCCGTGAAGATGTGCAAAGCCAAATTTTATTTGTCAAAGAGCTTGCGTGTGTGTGTTTTGAGAACACCACACTTTCCTTCCTTCATTGCTGCAGTTCTTGCATCTACATTTCTGTGATACAGGTGAATTTACTTTTTGACTGTAATGTCACTATATTCACAAGTTCTTCGGAGCAGAGCACAGACCAGACCCTCTTAAAGGTATTCATTACTTATAGAATAGACTGGATTGGGATGAGTAAATTAAAACCCATCCCCATTAACCTAGGTTCCTGAAGTTAAACTTCCATCCACGGGGTTGGATTGTGTTGAAGTACACTCCAGTTCACATCTTGGGATGAGAATGCCTAAGGTTCTCTCACCTGGGATTCAATACTAACAGGACAACCATGTCTATATTCCAAATAGCATGTCCAGAGAACATGTAAGGGGAGGGACAATAATGTTGTTAGGTATTGTCAAGTCTGCTCTAGCTCATAGCCACCCCATGTACAACAGACCAAAACACTGGTCAGTTCTGCACCATCCTCACAATCTTTGCTATGCTTGAGCCCATCATTGCAGCCACTGTGTCAATCCATCTCATTGAAGATCTTCCCCTTTTCCACTGACCCTCAACTTTACTCAACCATGATATCATTCTGTAGGAACTGGTCCTGTCTGATAATGTGACCAAAGTAGATGAGATGAAGTCTGGACATTCTGGCTTCTAATGAGAATTCCGGCTGCCCTTCCTCCAGGGCAGATTTGTCCATTCTTCTGGAAATCCATGGTATTTTCCACCGACATCACAATTCAAAGGCATTAACTCTTCTTTGGTCTTCCTTATTCATTGTCCACCTTTCCCATCTAGAGGAGGTGATTGAAAATACCATGGCTTGGGTTTAGACACACTTTCGTTTTCAAAGGGACATCTTTTATCTTTAACACTCTAAAGAGGTGTTTGCAGTAGATTTGCTTAGTGCAATATGACATCTGATTTCATGACTTCCATGGGTGTTGATTGTGGATCCAAATAGAATGAAATCCCTTGACAACTCCAATCTTTTCTCCATTTATAGTCATGTTGCTTACTGGTCCAGTTGTGAGGATTTTTGTTTTCTTTTTGGTGAGGTGTGATCCCTACTGAAGACTGCAGTCTTTGATCTTCATCATTAAGTGCTTCAAGTCATCTTTACTTTCAGCAAGCAGGGTTGTGTCATGTGTGTATCATAGATTGTTAACAAGTCTTCCTCCAATCATGATGCCGTGTTCATGTTCATATAATCCAGTTTATCAGATTATTTGCTCAGCATACAACTTTTTTTTTTTTCAAATGTGTTATCAACTCCTTTTTTCTTTTTCTTTTTTAAAGTTTTTAAATTTTTATTGTGATTTGGGTGAAAATTTACAGAGAAAATACACTTTCCATACACATACACTTTGTCTCATGACACTGACCACAGTTTAGCACAATGCAACATGTCCTCTCCTACTTGTTCCCGATAGATACCACTTCCCTGTGACTATCCCTCCATGCACTTCTACCCCCTGAGCTGTCTCCCTGTGCCTGAGCAGCCCTTCTTTCTCTCTTGCTTGTTCTCTCCAAGGAGTCTAACTACCTCAAGTAAATGCTCAACTAGTATACCTGTCTACTGCTTGGCTGGAAGCTACAGGTGTGTGTTCAATTCCAGACCTGAAGGACAGCTAGGGGCCATAGTCTCAGTGGTTCCACCAGGCTCCATCAGG
>NW_006921995.1:955892-956381 GCF_000298275.1 Orycteropus afer afer | reverse complement strand
ATTTTTTTTTTCCTGACTGATCCCTTTCTAAAGAAGTATTTAGGTATTTGTCTTCAAACTCATTAATTCTGTCTTCCATTGCATCAATTCTATCCCTTTGCCTTCCAATGTGTTATCTATTTCTAATAATTTAGTATTAATTTTCTGGATTTTATCTGTAGATTTAGAATCATTTCTAATTTTTCATTTATTTTGTCATTTTGTTCCTGTATTTTCTTTCAGAATTTTTCTAAGTTTTTTTCTGTGATTTCTTTGGTCTGTCTCTGAATCCTTTGAAGATACCTAAATATAATTCTTTTGAATTCCTTATCAGAGAGTTCCAGTGCTTCTTCTTCCTCAGTGATGTGTTCTGGGTCAGTATCCTGTTCTCTTGTTTCTACCACTTTATCTTGCTTCTTTTTGTGGACTGTGATGGTCTGTTGTTTCTGAGGCATCTTGGTATTTTATTAAGGTCTCTGTTAATTGTTTGTGAAGAGCAGCCAAGGGTGA
>NW_006921995.1:951762-954116 GCF_000298275.1 Orycteropus afer afer | reverse complement strand
AATTCTTCATTGTAGGTGTCAATACATCTCATTAAAGGCCTTACACTTTTTTGTTGGCCCTTCACTTTGCCAAACATAATATTCTTCTCCAGGGAATGGTCCCGTCTGAAAACATGACCAAAGTATGTGAGAAGAAATTTGGCCTTGCTTCCAAGGAGCATTCTGGCTGCACTTCATCCAGGACAGATTTGTTTGTTCTTCTGGCATTCCATGGTACTTTCTGCATTCTTCCCCAACACCACAACTCAAAAGCGTTGTTTCTTCTTCAGTCTTCCTGTTTTATTGATCAGTTTTCACAGGCATATGAGGTTATTGAAAATACCATGGCTTGGGTTAGTTGGACCTTAGTCTTTAAAGAGACATCTTTGCTCTTCAACACTTGAAAGAGGTTTTTGCAACAGATTTGTCCAGTGCAATACATCATCTGATTATGGAAACAAATAATATTAAATCTTTGACAACTTCAATCTTTTCTCCATTTATCATGATGCCACTTATCAGTCCAGTTGTGAGGATTTTCATATTCTTTATGTTGAGATGTAATCCATGCTATAGACTGATGTCTTTAATTTTCATCAATAAGTGCTTCAACTCATCTTCACTTTCAGCAATCTTAAGTTGGCCAAATATGCAATCAAGATGTGTTGATTATCACTGGTGATTGGAAGGCAAACTTTGGAGACAAAGAAGAATCACCAGTAGTTGGAAAATATGACCTTGGTGATAGACATGACACTGGAGATTGCATGGTAGAATTTTGCAAGACCAATGACTTCTTCATTGCAAGTATCTTTTTCAACAACATGAATGGCAGTTATACACATGGACTTCAGCAGATGGAGTACACAGGAATCAGATTGACTACCTCTGTGGAAAGAGGTGATGGAGAAGCTCAATATCTTCAGCCAAAAGAAGGCCAGGAGCTGACTGTGAAACAGATCATCAACTACTGGTATGGAAGTTCAAGTTGAAGCTGAAGACAATTAAAAGAAGTCTATAAGAGCCAAAATATGACCTTGGTTATATCCCATCTGAATTTAGAGACCATACAAAGAATAGAGATGATGCATTTAACACCAGTGACAGAAAACCACAGAAATTGTGGGATGATATCATCCAAGAATAAAGCAAAAGGTCATTAAAAATACAAGAAAGGAAGAAAATACCAAGATGGATACACACACACACACACATACATATATATACATATGTATTCAGGCATACCCAGTTTTATTGCTCTTTACTTTATTGTCCTATGTGGATATTGTGTGTTTTGCAGATTGAAAGTTTGCAGCAACCCCTCATTGAGCAAGTATATTGGTGCCATTTTTCCAACAACATGTGCTCATTTTTTGTCTCTGTAATTTGGTAATTCTTCAAAATGTTTCAAACCCTTCTTACCTTCTGCCAGCCTTCTTTTCTTCTCTTAAATTATCAAAAAACTGTTATTATCCTCCAAATATACAACCACTCAATAATGATAGTATGTGTATTTGAGGGAAAGATGGGGAAAATTATCACCTTATATGATACAGGAAAGAGTTCTGGTGCAGTGCCTAAGGCATTTGACTGCTAACGAGAAGGTTGGTGGTTCAAACCCATCAGCTGTTCCATGGAAGGAAGTTTGTGCAATCTATTTCTGTAAAGATTTACTGCCTCAGAAAACCAGTGGGTGTTAGTATGAGTCTGAACTGACTCAATGGCAGAGAGTTTTTTCATTTTGTAAGATACAGGGTTCTTATTCTAGGGACCTGCCGTCTACTTGAATATATTCAAGACTTGAAAACTGGCTTAGGTCTAGAAATTGAGCTGTTGTTGTTGTTGTTATGTGCCGTTGAGTTGGACTTGACTCATAGCAACCCCTCCTTTGGTTTCTGAGGCGGAATCATGAGTAGATTGCCCAACCTTCCTTCTGAAGAGTGGCTGGTGTGTTTGAAATGCCAGCCTTCTGGTTAGCAGTCAAGTGCCTTAGGCACTACGCTACCAGAGCTCCTAGAAATTGAGCAAAGGATTAAAAAATTTTATTAAGGTAGTAACCTGGCCTTCAGTTTAGTGTCCTGTGTCTCCATTCTTGCTTTTTTTTTTTTTTAAATTATAGATGTTAAGAAACACCTGTTTGGTTGGTTGTGAATTTTGTTTCTGGGCCATGATATTCAATTAACTATCTCCACAACTCTCTGTGAATCCATGAGCCTTTCCTGCCCCTCTGACCTTCCTCTGGTCATCAGTGTAACTGCAGTCACTTGGCTTTTGATAAAGGAGCTCTGGTGGAGCAGTAGTTAAGTGCTTAGCTGCTAACCAAAAGATGTTGTTGTTGTTGTTAAGTGCCGTCGAGTCGTTTCCGACTCATAGCG
>NW_006921995.1:947177-951662 GCF_000298275.1 Orycteropus afer afer | reverse complement strand
TTATTGATGCAAGTGTGTTGGGTCGCTGTGCTGTTTTCTTTGTGGTGGTAGAATCCCTGTGTGTATTGTGGATATGTGTTTCTGTTTGTCATAAAGAGGGTTTAGAGTTCAAAGCAGGAGGTGTTATGGTAATTGGCTGAATATGTTTTCTTCTATTGAGTGAGTGAAGATATTGGGGGAGAAGGTGGGAGCGGAAGAAGGAAATCTTGGTATTGCTAGGGTCAGTTTCTAGGACTTCAGGAAAGATTCTTATTGTTAGAGTGTCACAAATTTCTGCCAATTTCAGGCACACTTAAAGATCCTGCCTTCGCGCCCCCACTGCGCTAAGGAACGGCTCCAAGGCAAAAATCCTGGGAGTGCGGTTTCTTCCCTCTCCCTATTCCGTCTGCCTGTGGTGCTGATGTAATCCCGCCAGATTGCTAATGGCTGGCTCTGGAGTTTGTGATACCGCCCAGCTGCAGTGCCAAAGATGCGCACAGTTTGAGTTGTGGGTCGGGGGAGTACCTGCTAGTGACCTGCGGTCCGGATCTCTGTGACAAAGAAAAGCACGAAGTCTCCCAGTCTGACCCTAGTCTACTCTGTGACCCGCTGGGAGGGGAGGGAGCTACCCTTCCTGTCGCAACAGTAAGTTTTCCTCCAAATCTCAGCAGAGGTGTCTGTGCCCACAGCCAGCACCCAGGAGACTACCTCCAAAAAATCAAGATGAGCTGCTGGAGGCAGGTCTCTGCTGCTGCCCACCGGAATATTAGAGTGGTCACTGATAAGCTGTTATAAGGCGTCTCCCTCTTGGCTCGGGGATCTCAGGCTGGTGCCCTAGCCTGACACACTGACTGCTCCAGAAGTTTCCAATTCCTTTCTCAGGTACCCGTCCATCCTCCTCCAGTAGCTCTTTCCTAAGTAATCTCCCTGTGCCTTTCCTATAATTCTGCTCTTCTGTGTTTGATGTACTCAGAATCTGTGAGTTGTTCAGAGCACTGAAATTCCTAATTTAAACTGTTGTGGCTAGTTTTCCAAGACCTTAGATGCCAGAGGGATAAAGCGTGCTGCTCACTGGCTCGACTCCATTTTGAACTCCTTCAGCATACAAATTGAATAAGTATAGTGAAAGGATACAATTCTGATGGACATCCTTCCTGATTTTTAAATCATGCAGTATCCCCTTGATCTTTTCAAATTACAGCCTTGTGGTCCATGTACAGTTTTCTCATAAGCACAATCAAGTATTCTGTAATTCTCATTTTTTTCAGTGTTACAGGGACTATAATAGATGATAATACAAAATAAAATGGGATAATAAAAGTGAAAAGCTCCCTGCAGTGAATGGACATCATTTATTGTCCCTGTTTAGAGTGGGTTTGACTTACTGGTGCCAGAGAATAGCCCTTCCTCCTTTATCCTACTAAGATAGATTAACAGAGTTCTGGGTTTCTTCAAAGGACAAAAATCTCCCTCCAAATTAACATACTTTGTGTCCTTTAATAGCTGTTGTGTCCTTTAGTAACTAGAAAGATGGTGAGGGAGCAATTAAAATATAGCATACCAGTGCATCCAGCATTAACTGCTTATAGAACCTCCTTCAGATACTAAGGATTTACAAGTTTATTCTCCACTAGAGTTATCTCTTGTGGATGGAAATCTACTTGGGTATCCTTTCCCTTGACAAATCATATCCAATGTTATAATTCCTCTTGACTGTTCCAATGTGATTGCCTAGTCATGCTCAGAGGCCAGGCATGTTTATCAGGCTTGAGTCTAGTTTTAGGCAGCTTTGATTCCTAAACTCCAAACCAAATGTGGTAAGCTTTCTGACTTGCCCATTGATACACATTTCCATATGCTTTAGGTCCTACTGGTTAGTATGTGTAGAGTGGTCCTGCAACCTCCCTACCCCTATTAGCTTCTAATCTTCATCTTCTCTTTTCTCCCCTCTTCAATCTATTCTTTGGCTGAAGGTCACAAATTAGCTAAGAGGGCTGTGTGGTCCAGTGGTATCACTGAAGTTGATGTTATCCAGTGCAGTAACTCATGGTGTTACCTTCACTGCCCATGACAGTCCTCATGTACCAGGACATACAGAATTCTTAGTGATGTTTACTATCAATTTTAATTTTAGAATAATATGGGACAAATATAGTTACAAATTGCTTGAATGGGTAACATTTGTTGTTGCTGTTGTTAGGTGCCATCAAGCTGATTCCAACTCATAGTGATGTTATGTACAACAGAACAAAACACCATCCAGTTCTGTGTCATCTTCACAATCTTTGTTATGCTTTACCACATTGTTACAGCCACTGTGTCAATCCATCTCATTGAAGGTCTTCCCTTTTTCCTCTGACTCGCCACTTTACCAAGCATGATATCCTTCTTTAAGGACTGGTCCTTTCTGACAACATGACCAAAGTAGGTGAGAAGAAATCTGACCATTCTAGCTTCTAAGGAAAATTCAGGCTGCATTTCTTTCAGGACAGATTTGTTCGTTATGGCAGCTCTTGGTGTCTTCAGTATTCTTTGCCAACATCACAATTCAGAGGAATCAACTCTTCTTTGGTCTTTCATATTCTTTGTCCAGCTTTCACTTGCTTATGAGGTGATTGAAAATATCATGGTGTGGGTTAGGCACACGTTAGTCTTCAAAGTGATGTCTTTGCTCTTCAACACTTAAAAAAGGTCTTTTTCAGATGATTTACCCAATGCAATACATATCTGATTCCTTGCTTGCTGCTTCTACTGGTGTGGATTGTGGACCTCAGTAAAATGAAATCTTGAGAACTTTAGTTCTTTTGTTTCCATTTTTCGGGATGTTGCTTATTGGTCCAGTTTGTGAGGATTTTTGTCTTCTTTATGATGAGGTTTATCCATACTGAAGACTGTAGTCTTTGATCTTCATCAGTAAGAGCTTCAAGTTATTTTCCCTTTCAGCAAACAAGGTGGTAACATCTGCATATTGCAAGTTGTAATAATTCTTCCTCCAATACTGATGCTGTGTTCTTCATATAGTGCAGCTTCTTGGATTATTTGCTCAGTATATAGATTAAATAAATATAGTGTTTAAGTATACAGCCTTGATGTACACCCTTTCTGATTTTAAACCACACAGTACTCTCCTGGTTTGTTTGAATAACAGCCTCTTTGTCTACCTACAGGTTTCTCTTGAGCACAATTTAGTGTTCTGGAATCCCCATTTTCCTAATGTTGTCTGTAATTTGTTATGATTCACACTGTTGAATGCCTTTGCATAGCCAATAAAACACAGGTAAGCATCTTTCTGGTATTCATTGCCTTCAGCCAAGATCCATCTGACACCATCAATTATATCCCTCATTCCATGTCCTCTTCTGAATCCAGCTTGATTTTCTGCAAATTCCCTGTCAATATACTACAGCAATCATTTTTGAATTATCTTCAGCAAGATTTTACTTGTGTGTGGTATTAATTATATTGCTCTTCAGTTACCACATTCTGTTGTATCACATTTGGAATGGGAACAAATATGGATCTCTTTCAGTCAGTTGGCCAGGTAGCTGCCTTCCAAATGTATTGGTTTAAATGAGTAAGTGTGCCTAGCACTGCATTTGTTTGTTGAAACATCTCAATGGGTACTCTATCAATTTCTGGTGCCTTGTTTTTCACCAATATCTTCTGTGCACTTTGGACTTTTTCCTTCAATAACATTGGTTCTCAGTCATAAGCTGCCTCATGAAGTGGCTGAAAGTAGACAAATTCTTTTTGGTACAGTAACTCTGTGTATTCCTTCCATCTTCATTTGATACTTCCTGCATCTTTCAATATTCTATTTACAGAATTCTTTAATATTGCAATTCCAGACTCAATTTTTTTCTTCAGTTCTTTCAGCTTGAGAAATACTGAGTGTGATTTCCCCTTTTGTTTTTCTAATTCCAGGTCTTTGCACATTTCATTATGATTCTTTACTTTGTCTCCTTAAGCTGCCCTTTGAAATCTTCTGTTCAGCAACTTTATTTCATCATTCTTCTTTCTGTTTTAGCTACTTTCTCTTCAAGAGCAAGTTTCAGAGTCTCTTCTGACATCCATTTTTTTTTCTTCTTTTCTTGTCTTTTTACTAACCCTATGCTTTATTCTTGTACAGTGCTCTTGATTTCAGCCTACGACTTGTCTTGTCTTTGATCATTGGTATTCAGTGCGTCAAGTCTTTTCTTCAGATGGTCTCTAAATTCTGGTGGGATATAATCAAGGTCATATTTTGCCTCTCATGGATTTATTTTAATTTTTTTCAGCTTCAACTTGAACTCACATTTTTATCTAAACTAGAAATTTCTGGGAAGATATACATTACAAGCTTAATGGTTATTTCTTCTGAGTGGTAGGTTATATAGATATATATATAGAGAGAAATTTATCATTAAATTTATCATTAAAAATAACTCACTGCTGTAGAGTTGATTTTTGACTCATAACGAACCCTCCTTGGGTTTCCAAGGCTGTATCACTATGGAAGTATATATC
>NW_006921995.1:937830-939427 GCF_000298275.1 Orycteropus afer afer | reverse complement strand
CAGGTTGTTAATGATTCTTCCTCCAATCCTGATACCACGTTTTTCTTCATATAGTCCAGCTTCTCGGATTAACCAAAAGATAGGCAGTTCAAATCCACCAGCCACTCCACAGAAAGATGTGGCAGTTCACTTCTGTAAAGATTTATAGCCTTGGAAACTCTACAAGGCAGTTCTACTTTATCCTACAGGGTCACTATGAATCAGAATTGATGCAATGGCAATGGGTTGGGTGGGCTTTTGGTAATTAAGCATCACATCACCTGGTTATTACTTAAGAGCTCCATCACCTCCAGAGAGCCCATCTTTGTGACTGTCTTTCCTATCACCATACCTGATCTGCTGAGGAGAGCTGTTACTGAACTTCTCAGTTAGTTACGTTGGTGTCCTCTCCTCAACACATTCCTGATTATCTTGGTGAATGAATGTAGTCCTATGGTAATTTTTCTAGCCTCACATAAACTATTATTCCACTGCTCTCAATCTCTCTATTCCTTCCTTTACTTTCTGCTAGGGCAATCAAGAATTTTCACTTTGCTGATATCCTCATCATATTTTTCCAGGCGACCAAGAGCCACCTCAGTAGTGAACTAAGCATTCCCTAGAGACATTGTTAGTGTGTTAAGTTTTGTGCTTAAGAAGACTACCTAACTCAATGAATTTTTGCTATCCTGCTGGATCAAGTACCCTCCAAATCCAATACTAGAAGTTCTCTTCTGGCTCTTGCTGGTACATGCTAGCTAATTTGAGGGTTTCAAGTAAATGTGGACTGGTTCAGCCATCACCTTAGCAGTGAAATCAGAACAGACCCAAATTTGTAAAATGTGCATGTACTGGAAAGATAACTGCTTTGGGAAAATTACAGGTTGAAGCTCTGGAATGGGTTACTTGGAACAGGTGTAGTGAGCTCTTTCAGGAGCCTGAGGCAGGGACTGGATTATTGCCAGGACAGTGGAGAGCAACACACATTCAAAGTGACACAGTAGGTCACCATCTCTGAGCTGGGCACCACAGTTTCTGACTGTGCCAGTCAAGAGATTTGGTTGCTATGAAATGGTCATGTTGCCCTTGCTTACTAAGAGGGAGATTAAGTTTCCAGCAGGGTGTCAACCCATAATTTTTCCCATTCCAGTTATCATTCTGGTACACCCACATGTTACAAATGCTGGTCTCTTCTGGTTTCACTTTTTTGGTCATGACTGAACTAACTGGGAAGAACCGGTTCAAACACCTGGCTGATTCTTGTAACTCTTTAGGTATATCATCTCTTCCGCTCATCAGATCTACATGTTCCCAGTCAGGTAACGCTGGGCATTTACCCTAATTATTTGCCTAGTAGAGAGAATGGGGGAAATAGCTCCTGAGAGGAGAATGAAATGTCTGTGGGGGAGAAGCTTCTACAGCATTTTCTAGCAAAGTAGAGGTGATAGCTCTTGATAGGGAAGCATAGGTCATTTGTTCAATTTCATAGGTTTCAGGGGATTGTAGAGTCATTATCCTCATGAACATCCATTCATTTGTTCCCATCTCGAGAGTTCCAGCAAGATGGCAGAGTAGGCAGAAGGACTGCACAGACCCTCTTCAACAAAGAAAAGGGAAA
>NW_006921995.1:931010-935765 GCF_000298275.1 Orycteropus afer afer | reverse complement strand
CCAAAATACATAAATCAGACTTTAAAAGAGTTGAAAAGCCAAATAGATGACTTCACACTCATAGTGGGAGACTTTAATATATTTGTTCCCATCTCACATTTAAGGGTACCGGGTTTACCCACTAGCACCCTGACTCTTACGTAACACAACTGTCTTAATTGAACATTCAAACATCTCTGGGTTTCTACAATTCTAGCTTAAGTCTTTAGATTACTGCTCAGCTAAATCTGCCCTTTTTCTATATCAGATAAGGATGTCTTTGTAAGTATTTTGTAGTGCTTTTACATTTAGAATTATCTGCTTGTTAACAGTCCCCCATCTCTCATTATCCTTCTGTAGTGTGTCAAAATAACTTAGCAATAATTAGAATTATTCTCTTCATGTTTCTCAAATGCCCATATCATTGTACATGGCATAGCACTTACCTTTACTGGGACATTTTCACAGCTCACTTTTGTTGAAATTTTAATAATTAAGCTGTTACTTTGTATTAGTGACAATCCTTTCCCTCCCTCTAACCAGGATGCTATCTTGTCCATCTGCTGGGCAGTCAGTGACCAGTACCAAATCTTGATTTATCATCTATTTTCTTAGCTCAATCTTGGTACCACAAGAATCTCATTCCAAGATGCAGTTAAATATGCAAGAAATTAATTAAATGAGGGACGTGCCATTGAGAAAATGGGGCATAGATGAGAGACTGGGAGATCTGTCAGACAAAAATGAGTATCTGATCCTGAGTGAGGGATAGAGGGTCAGTAGGGAGGAAATTTGAGGAAAGCATTGTAGATAGCAATGCAGTTCAAAGGAAAATTTAGCAAGCCCTTTGTGGAATCTGAGTCTGATAGAGGATCCTTACGTTTTCTAGAAATTAGCCTGCCTTAGTCATTTGCTAGGAGCAGCCCATGGGCTACACTACCCCAAAACAAATATGATATTTTCAGAGTCCAGTACTTGGTATTCCTTCAAGCCAGTTCTGAGAAGTACATTCTAATGACTACTTTGAAGGGTGTGGGGAGCAAAAAACCAAACCAAACCCAATGTTGCAGAGTCAGTTCTGACTTATAGGGACCCTATAGGACAGAGTAGAACTGCTCCCATAGAGTTTCCAAGGATGTAAATCTTTACAGAAGCATACTGCCACATCTTTCCAGCACAGAGCAGCTGGTAGGTTCAAACTGCCAGTCCTTTGGTTAGCAGATGAGTGCTTTAACTAATGTACTAGTAGGGCTCCTTCCACTATACATATCAAATGCTATGTCAAAAGTGAGTTCTGGGCATAATTTTATATAGAAAGTTACACAGGTGATTCTTTTTTTATTTTTTTAAATTGTGCTTTAGGTTCAAATTTACAGAGCAGAATCTGTTTTACATTCAACATTTTGTGTACATTTAGTTTCACTCCCCAATTACCATCCCCAACCCTAACCCACTCTCTTCCTCTCTCTTCCCAGTAACCCCCACCCCACCCCATGCCCCTCATAATTGTGCACTTCTGTGTTTCCTGCATTTCCTCTGTGTAAATATTGCCCCTCTGGTGCCCCATCATCGATTGCTCCAAGGGATGCATCTCCATAGAGTATGTGGATGCGTCACCCTGGGTTGAGTGGGCTGTATGCACATCTTATTTACTATTGGGCTGTGAGTCAGCCCTACACAGGGGATTCTAATGTACATGTTTTATATAGAAACAATGGTAAAGAATGAGAAGGAAAACCGTTAAAATGTGGAAAAGATAACATTTAGATAATATAACAATTTTGTTTTTAGTCGCCCTTGATTTGGTCCTGAATTCATGGTGACCTCATGCACAGTAGAATGAAACACTGCCCAGTCTTGTACTATTCTTATGACCAGTTGTGGATAAGGCTATTGTGAATATCAATATTTTAGGGATGGGTAAGTTGGAAAGAGTTACATGGAGAACAAGAAGTGACCAGAAAAATCAGATTAAGATCAGAATAAAGTGTCATCTAGTTTCTTTTACCATGACCACTCTACTCTACATCATCATCTTTTACTTAAATGATTACAATAGCCTCCTAAGTAGCCAGTCCACAGTACCTATTTTGCCCACCACCAATATTTTTTCCCAACTATAGCTAGAGTGGTCTTTTAATACCAAATAAGATCATCTCCCTCTTCTGTTTTTATTTTTGCTTCCTAGATGTGGTACTTAAGTTTGTGGGTCAACTTGGCTAGGCCTGGTTGAGGGGCTAGACAGCTGGATGTGGTATTCCCCATGTTGTTTTTGTTAGGTGCCGTGGAGTCATTTTTGACTCATAGTGACACGAGGCACAGCAGAACAAAACACTGCCTGATCCCACCCCAGCTCCATGATCCCTGCTATATTTTGAGCCTATCATCGCAGCCACCATGTCAATTCATCTAGTTGAAGGCCTCCCCCTCTTTGTCTACCCTCCACCCTAACAAGCATGACATCCTTCTCCAGGGAATGGTCCCTTCTGACAACATGACCAAAATAGGTGAGATGAAGTCTGGCCATTCTTGCTTCCAAGGAACATTTCAGGTGCAATTCCTCCAGGACAGATCTGTTAGTTCTTTTAGCAGTCCATGGTACTTTCAGCATTCTTTGCCAGCACAACAACTCAAAAGCATCAACTCTTCTTTGGTCTTCCTTATTCATTGTCCAGCTCTCACATGCATAGGAAGCGATTGGAAATATCATAGCTTGTGTCAGGTGCACCTTAGTCCTCAATGAGATATCCTTGCTCCTCAGCACTTGAAACAGTTCCTTCACAGTTGACTTTCCCAATGCTACACATCATCTAATGTCCTGACTGCTGCTTCCATTGGCATCGATTGTAGAACCAAGCAACGTGAATTCTTTGACAACCTCAATCTTCTCTCCATTTATTGTGATGCTGCTCATTGGTCCAGTTGGGAGGATTTTTGTTTTCTTTATATTGAGACATAATCCATACTGCAGACTGTATTCTTCAATCTTCATCAGTAAGGGCCTCAAGTCATCCTCACTTTCAGCATCCAAAGTTGTATCATCTGAGTATCTCAGATTGTTAGTGATTCTTCCTCCAATCCTGATGCCACATTTTTCTTCATATAGTCCAGCTTCTTGGATTATTTGTTCAGCATATAGATTGAATAAGTGTGGGGAAAGGATACAACCCCAACACATTCTCTTCTTGATTTTAAACCATGTAGTGTCCCCTTGTTCCATTCGAACGACAGCCTCCTGGTCAAGGTACAGGTTCCTCATGAGTACAATCAAGTGTTTGGAAATTCCCATTTTTCTCAATGTTATCCATAATTTGTCATGATCCACACAATCAAATGCCTTTGCATAGTCAATAAAACACAAGTAAACATCTTTCTGGTATTCTTTGCCTTGAGCCAAGATCCATCTGACAACAGCTATGATATCCCTTTTTCCACGTCCTCTTCTGAATCTAGCTTGCACCTCTGGAAGTTCTCTGTCAATACACTGCTGCAACCGTTTTTGAATTATCTTCAGTAAGATCTTACTTGCATGTGATATTAATGATATTGTCCTATAATATCCACATTCTGTGGGATCACCTTTCTTTGGAATGGGTACAAATATGGATTTCCTCCAGTCAGTTGGCCAGGTAGCTGTCTTCCAAATCTCTTGGCATAACCGAGTGAGTGCCTCCAATGGGTACCTTTTCAATTCCTGGAGCCTTGTTCTTTGCCAATTCTTTCATTGCAGCTTTGACTTCTTCCTTCAATACCATTGGTTCTAGATCATATGCCATTTCCTGAAATGGATGAAGATTGACCAGTTCTTTTTGGTACAGTGACTTTGTGTATTCCTGCCATCTTCTCTTGATGTTTCCTGCATCATTCAATATTTTGCCCATAGAATCTCTCAATATTGCAACTAGGGGCTTAAATTTTTCTTCAGTTCTTTCATCTTGAGAAATGCTGAGTGTGTTCTTCCCTTTTGCTTTTCTAACTCCAGGTCTTTGCACATTTCATTATAATAATCGGTTTTGTCTGCTTGAGCTGCTCTTTGAAATCTTCTGTTCAGCTGTTTTATCTTGTGATTTCTTCCATTTGCTTTAGCTACTCTCCACTCAAGGGCAAGTTTCACAGTCCCTTCTGTCATCCATTTTGGTCTTCTCTTCTTTTCTCGTCTTTTTAGTGATCTCTTGCTTTCTTCATGGATAATGTTCTTGATATCCTCCCACAATTCTTCTGGCTTTCTGTTATTGGTGTTCAATGCATCAAAATCTATTCTTTAGATGATCTCTAAATTCAGGAGGGATATATTCAAGATCATATTTTGGCTCTCTTGGACTTCTTTTAATTGTCTTTAACTTCAAGTTGAGTTTGCATATGAGCAGTTGATGGTCTGTTCCACAACCAGCTCCTGGCCTGGTTTTGGTTGAAGATATTGAGCTTTTCCACCACCTCTTGCCACAGATGTAGTCAATCTGATTTCTGTGTGTACCATCTGGTGAAGTCCAAGTGTAGAGCTATTGTTTGTGTTGTTGAAAAAAGGTGTTTGCAATGAACAAGTCGTTGGTCTTGCAAAATTCTACCATGTGAGTCTGGAGAAATAATGTCATTATTTCTGTCATCAAGGCCAAATTTCCCAACTAATGGTGATTCTTCTTTATTTCCAACTTTTGCATTCTAGTCACCAGTGATAATTAACACAACCTGATTGCATGTTTGGTCAATTTCAGACTGCAGAAGTTGATAAAATTCTTCAATTACCTCATCTTTGGCTTTGGTGGTTGGTGCATAAAT
>NW_006921995.1:907899-930847 GCF_000298275.1 Orycteropus afer afer | reverse complement strand
AACCAGTCCATTTCAGCTCACTAATGCTGAGGATATCAATCTTTATGCATTCCATTTCATTTTTGACAACTTGAAATTTTCCTAGATTCATACTTTGTACATTCCATGTTCCAATGAATAATGGATGTCTGCAGCTGTTTCTTTTCAATTTGAGTGGTGCCACATCAGCAAATGGTGGTCTCAAAAGCTTTACCTCATCCATAGGACTAAGGCTGGGTTTACTCAGATGATGCAGCTCTTTCCCAGTCCTATTTTGAGAGCCTTCTAACTTAACCAGACTATTGATAAAGTTGCTCCGTAATGTATCAGACAGTGTTTCTTGCTATTCATAAGGTTTTCCCTGGCCAATTCTTTGGGAAGTGGAAGGCCTCTTCCTTTCTCCTAGTCTGTCTCAGTCTGTAAGCTGGGCTGATATCTGTGCACCATGTACATCCTGCTGGGTTTGAAACACCAGTGACTCAGCCTCAAAACACACAACAACACATTACCACAGTAGAACAAACTGACAGAAAGGTTTGTCTCCCTGTTGGAAACCTCTCGTACCACCCTTACCTGTGTCCCTGCAGCTGACTCCTCCTCTGTCCAGATTCCTGTACTTTTAATCCCCTTTCTCCTGCTCTCCTGCCCTGCTGCTTTGGGCCTGCCTGATTTTCTTCTCACCTGGATCCCTGTGGCTGACTGCTCCTCTGTCCAGGTTCCTGGCTTTTAATCTCCCTTTTCCTCTGTCCTGCCCTGCTGCTTTAGGTGTGCCTGTGTTCCCTCTCCTCACCTGGATCCCTGGGGTTGACTGCTCCTCTGTCCCAGTTCTTGGCCTTTTAATCCCCTTTCTCCTGCTCTACCATTCTGCCGATGATCATCCCCATGATGAGACTGAGAATTAACTCCATGCTGGAATCCACTGTGAGCAGCTGAGTAGCTGCCTTAGGGAAGTCATCTACTTCCTGTACATAAGTAGAAACCTTGGAGAATGGTCTCTCGTTTATGACACTCTTGGACCCTGCATGTAGCCATGTCCTTGTCCAGCAGCCTGCCATGCTCTGCTGACCTAGGGGCTTACAATGGAATTGAATTAATGGCCTGCCGTGTTGTTTGGTAACATTGGGACTGTGCCTTTTTACTTGTCAACCTTGGGCATGGCAGCTTCAGCAGCCAGCAGCTCTCTGAGTGAAGAAATGCCTCTAGCTCCGTGTGCTGGGAACTGGAGGCAGAGCTGAGCCCAAGGCTGAGGAGCTTTCACCCAGACCCTAGAGCCTGGCACTTTGAACTTGGATTAAATCCTCTAAATTGTAAGAATAAACTTCTGTTTGTTAAGGCCATCTCATTTGTGGTATATTCTTGTCAGAGTGGCACCAGGTAACTAGAACACTAGATAAAATCTAAAGTTTTTAAATTGCCCTGAGACATTGCTTTGGCAGCACATATACTAAAATTGCCCTGAGACTTATTTAGACCCATTTTTCCAGCCTCATCTTCTGCTGTGCTTCTCTTTATTGTCTATATTCCTATTACAATGTCTTTAAATCCTTGAACTACTTCTCTTGGGAATTTTATGTTAGTTATTTGTTTTGTCTCTAAAACTTTCTGTCCCTCCTTCATCCCACACTTTCCCAACATAAACACCAAGGAAGGAAAGATGTCAAAAGATGACAGCAATCAGTTTTCTCAAAAGTATCTTAGAAGTCCATTAATTCAGAACTGAGAAATTCCCATTGAGATTATTGTTAAGAATGTCACTGGGTAATTTGGTGACAATGATTTCAATGGCATAGAAGAAGCAGAAGGCAGAATGGAGTGTACTGGGGTGGATAAATAAAAGATCAGAAGGTGGAGAAAGTTATTATAGAACTCTAAATGAAAACTCTAGAATAGAATAATGTCTATCTAAAGGGGACATTGCATCAGGAAATAATTTTTTTTTTCTTTTTTGAGATTTGAGAAATGTGAGGATACTCAGATATATGTCAGAGGAAAAAATCCAGTAGAAAGATATTAAAAATAAATAAGAAGTTGATATCACAATTTTGGAAAGTGGGTAGGCTTGGGATCTAAAAAAGAGATAAAGATATTTAGAGATAAAGGGAAGGCACTCACTCTCCTCATCACAAAGTTCAAAGAATTGGCCTAGGATGTGAATCTTCCCTTATCCCTTCTATTGAAGGAGAGCAGCATTTGTCTTAGAGCATAATATTCCAGCATAGACAAGTGTTATAACTTTGGGTAGGTCACTGCAGTGTAGTAAATTACTTAGTGTGGCTTTTCTACCCATAAGTCTTTCTAAACTCCAAAGTGGGATTTGCTATGAGCAACTGAGGAGCTCCTGATTCTAAATGTTATCCACCTGGGTTATTTCTGTTGGGCATGGCACAATGCAATGTTATGGGAGGTTCACTCTCAGGTGCTTAGAATTCTGTTGTTATGATTGGTTGGTTTGGCCACTCTGCCACGCTCAAAAGGAGGCCTAGAGGCAGAACTCTCTCTGACTGCTGGTGGAGGAAGAAGTACTGCCGAAAGAGACACACGCTCCTAAAAGAGACATGTGCTGCTGAGTAAGACACCAAGGGACATGCACTGCTGGGGGAGAGACTGTGAGAGACTTGGCTGAGAGACGGCGGGCTGGGGAGAGAGACTGAGCGTTTTTCCTGAGCTCAAATTGTAGCCTGGTGCTTCCCTAATAAACCCCATAACCTGTGAGCTCTATGTGGCTACTGTAGCGAATTACCGAACCCAGGAGAGAGGTGGTGGTGCTTTGGGAGGAACAGTTGGTGAAAGGGCTGGAGGGAGGCAGCATGTCTGGCCTTGCAGTAATAGGCCTTGGGCTATTGATGGTGATTCTTCCTTCCTCCTGTGGGGTTCTAGGAGGTCAGAATATATGGCCTCCTTGTCCTTTTTGCAGTCACTTAACTCCTTAAGCATGATTTTCTCATCTATAAGATGAAAATTTACTACATATCTTTTAGGATTATTTTGATGCCCACATGAGATTACCTACTTTAATGTCTTTTGAGACTTTGATATAAAATCTTTTGAGAACTATACAGATTAAGGGCAATATTATGACTATTATGTCATCACACCTGGGTGGAAAACTCTTATTTGACTTTTTCAAATAATTGGTGTTTCTTCAATTATAATATGATAAATGTAGTTAAGAGTGAATAATTCATAGGTTTCTCAATAAAACAGTAAGTTAATAAGATGCTTATGGTCTTGAGAACTTGGGCAAACTCAGTTGTTATGAATCCACTTTTCTCACTAATAGTCACTGGTAACAAAAGTGGCAGATTTACACATTTTGTACTCTACTCCCTAGCACAGTAGTGCTCTACCCAGCATCTCTGTAGAGATGCTTCTCTTGGTCATCTCCAAGTTCACATTGAATATAGTCTCTCTAGGAGTGCTGCGCACTTGTTTCTTCTATAGGGCCAACATCAGCATATAACAAACATAGGTCTTGGGGATGGGAGGGAAAACCACTTCACTAAGTTCTCTTATTGGAAATGCCTTCTCATTTTTGTTTTTTCATGAGTGCTCAGGAAGTTGCAGAAAGCCAGCCAAAGTTCTGTACTCAAGTACAACTCCTAAACTTGATGAATTTCACTAAGATTAGCTCCATCCATTCAAAGAGTTTGAGTACTTTCTTTTCTTGTTTTATTTTTAAACCAGGTGAAGAAAATCTTACAAAAAGGAAAAATCCTCTGTCATTGCATAAAGTAGGCACTCATTAATTGTTTTTTGATGATACTCTTGAGCTCTGTTGAATTTGAATAGTACAAATGACAGGTTGGGGGGTGCTAGGTTGCTTACAGAGCAATTGTGCCAAGTAAGAGTAACTTGGTCTGGTATCTGGTCAGGGCCACAGGTCTTAGTTGTATCAATTCTGCATTATATAACTCCAAGGAGCACTGTTTACATTAATAGGCATTATAGATGTGACTGTAACACATTTGTGGTAGCTGGAGGTAATGTTTTTTTTTTTTAAATTTTTGTTGTGATTTGGGTGAAAGTTTACAGAGTAAATTCATTTTCCATACAACAGTTCATACAGATTTTGTCTCATGACATTGACTGCAGTTCTTCACAATATAACAGCTCTCTTCTCACTTCCTCCCCATAGTTACCTCTTCCATGTGTCCTTCCCTCCCACACACTCTCACCCCCTGAGCTATTTCCCTATGGAAAAGCTGTCTTTCTGTTCTCCCATGATTGATCACTCCAAGGAGTGTATCTACCTGATATAAATGTCCACCTCATATGCCTGTCTATTGTTTGGCTGGAAACCACAGGAATGGGTTGAATTTCAGACCTGAAGGGCAGCTAGGGGCCATGGTTTCAGGGTTTCCACCAGGCATAATCAGACCAGCAAACCTGATCTCCCCCTCTTTTTTTTTAGTTTTATAATTTTGAGTTTTGTTCCATGTTGATCTACCACTCTATGCAGGATCTCTTACATAGATCCCCCTCCAAGTGGTTGACAGTGGTAGCTGGGGACCATCTAGTTCTTCTGGTCTCATAGTCATATAGGCTGAGGATCGCATGGTGTACTAATCCCTTGGACTGATTGTTTCCAATTTGGTTTTCTTCATTCTTCTTTGCTCTGGACAAAGAGAGACCCAACAAAGCATCTAGATGGCCTCTTGCAAGCTTTTAAGACCTCATTCACTACTCACCAAACTAGAGTGTAGAACAATGTTTCATGTAGTATGTTATGCCAATTGAGCTTGATGCTCCCTGTGACCATGGTCCCAAGTGGTGGTACAGTGTATTGAGGGGGGATAAAATTCTAATTTAATCAAAGTCATCTTTTTGGTTGACAGCCTACTTGGTTATTGCCTGATTAGGCTCAGGGAAATAACTCAAATTGTTCAAACACTAAAGGATTTGGAATATAAACCAGGTATTGAGACCAATAATTGCAAGTGGGTGGAAATACCCATTGGCAAGTTTTTGTTTCCTTACTCTTATCAGAAATTCTGTATGAGAAATAAACTTTATGGAGAAGTTTGTGTCTTTATAGTATAGCTTGTGTTTATATAGTAGATATTTGTTTTCTTCTCTTGAATATCTTATTTTTGGAAACTGCCATTTCTCATGTCATGTAGCTTTGTAGGAACTGAGAATAAAAATATCTGTCATAGTCTTGGTTCCCCAGTGGAGCAAAACCACTAATATATATATTTGCTTCAAGGAAATGGTTCATGCAATTGTGGGGGCTAGATAGTCCCGAATCCATGGGACTCTGCCAGCTCACAGGGTTGTAGTGACTGGCACATATACAATCTGCAGGTCAGGGAGCAAGCTGGAGACTTCTGCAGGCTTACTCCCAAAGAACCAGAGGTCAGGTGATAAGAAGAGTACAGGATCAAAAGAGAGATCAAACTATGCCAGAACCTAAATTTATATAGTGGACACAGGCCACACCCTCAAAGAAATTCCCTTTTCAAATGATTGGCTGCTCACATAAGATCACAGTATGGAAAGAGCTTATGTTATAGAAGACCAAAAAATCAAACCAAACTCATTGTCATCAAGTTGATCCCTATTCATAGCGGTCCACATTAAGTTTCTGAGGAGGCAAATCTTTACAGAAGTTGATTGCCCCATCTTCTTTCTGCAAGTGGTTAGTGGGTTTGAACTGCTAAACTTTTAGTTAGCAGTCAAATATCTTAGCAAGAACACCTGCCAAACCAGTGAGCCTTGCTAAATTGACATATAACATTAACTATCACAATATCCCTCTGGCCTATTGGGATTGACATGAGGCCTAGAGTGGACCTATCATTGTACTTCATCCTCCTAGCTGTAGTGCTTTATTCAGCAATGAGCTTAGAAGGGTTGCTGTGCAATGTAAAGTGATTGGGAGAAATAGCTTTCTTCTTCCTCTTGGGTTATCTTGATTAAGTACTTTATTGCCCTTCTTTCAGAGCAATGTACTGAGATAAATGCATAGCAAAAAGTGTTACTGGAGTACGAATGAGCAAAGAAGAGCAGATGACAGTGCTTGAATCTCTGAAAAGCCTGAGACCAACTCCATCTATAAGTGTTCCAAATAGGTTTCTTTTTTTCTACTTAATTCTTTTTGAATGTGTCAATTTGTCATGCTGTGGTGGCCCACATGTTGCTGCTCACAGCCACCAGTATTTCGAATACCATCAGGGTCATCCATGATGGACAGGTTTCAGTGGAACTTTCAGACTAAGACAGACTGTGAAGAGTGGGGTCATGCATTTCTGAAAACAGTGGGCCACAGAAAACCTTATGAATAGCAGTGAAACACTGCCTAATATATTACTGGAAAACTCTATGATGAGCTCTGAAACACATTCAGATATAATCCCAGAAGATAAGCCTCTCAGGTTGGAAGGTACTCAAAATTCAACTGGGGAAGAGATGCCTCCCCAAAGTAGAGTTGTCCTTAATGATGCCGATGGAGTAAAGAAAAAGACCATCATTTGCTGATGGAGCATGACTCAAAATGGGAAGAAACAGCTACAAATATTCATCAATAATCAGAATATGAAATGTACAAAGTATGAATGTAGGAAAATTGGAAATTGTCAAAAATAAAATGGATCACATAAAGATCAATATCCTAGGCATTAGTGAGCTGAAATGGATTAGTATTGGCCATTTTGAATCAAACAATCATATGATCTACTATGCTGGGAATGACAAATTTGAGAAGAATGGTGTTGCATTCATTGTCAAAAAAACCCTGAAGATGTATTCTGAATTACAGTGCTGTCAGAAATAGGACAATATCCGTAGGCCTATAAGAAAAACCGGGAGCTCTGGTAGCATAGTGGCTAAGGCACTTGACTGCTCACCAGAAGGCTGGCGGTTCAAATTCACCAGCCACTCCTTGGAAGGAAGATGGGGCAATCTACTTCCGTAGTGATTCTGCCTTGGAAACCCAAGGAGGGGTCGCTATGAGTCAGATCTGACTTGACGGCACATAACAGCAACAACAACATAAGAAAAACCAGTTAATACTACTCTTATTCAAATTTATACACCAACTACTACAAGCAAAGATGAAGAAATTGAAGATTTTTACTAAATTTCTGCAATCTGAAATTTACCAAACATGCAATCAAGATGTATCAATAATTATTTGTGATTGGGATGCAAAAGTTAGAAACAAAGAAGATCACAATTAGCTTGAAAATATGGCATTAGTGAGCCAAAATACACTGGTATTGGTCATTTTGAATGGCCTACTACTCCTGGAATGACAAATTGAAGAGGAATGGCGTTGCATTCATCATCAAAAAGACCATTTCAAGATGTATCCTGAAGTAAGATGCTGTCAGTGATGGATAATATCTATATGCCTACAAGGAAGACTAGTTAATAAGACTATTATTCAAATTTACACAACAATCACCAAAGCAAAAGATGAAGAAAATGAAGATTTTTACCAACTTCTGTAGTCTGAAATTGACCAAACATGCAATCCAGATGTATTGATCATTACTGGTGATTGGAATGTGAAAGTTGGAAACAAAGAAGAAGCATCAGTAGTTGGGAAATATGACCTTGATAAAAGAAATGATGCTGGAGATTGCATGACAGAATTTTGCAAGACCAATTGCTTGTTCATTACAAAGACCTTTTTTAAATAGCATAAACCAGGACTATACATGTGGACCTTGCCAGATGGAATACCAATACAAGGCCAGGAGCTGACTGTGGAACACACCATCAATTGGTCATATGCAAGTTCAAGTTGAAGCTGAAGAAAATTAAAACAAGTACATGAGAGCCAAAATCTGACCCTGAGTACACCCCATCTGAATTCAGAGACCATATCAAGAATAGATTTGACTCATTGAATATCAGTGACCAAAGACTAGATGAGTTGTAGGATGACATCAAGAACATCATACACGAAGAAAGCAAAAGGTCATTAAAAAGACAGGAAAGGAAGAAAAGACCAAAATACATACTAGAAGAGACTCTGAAACTTGCTCTCGAACAGAAGTGAAAATAAGAAATGACAAGATAAAAGAGCTGAACAGAAAATATCACAGAGCAGCTAGAGAAGATAAAGTATAATGAAATGTGCAAAGACCTGGAATTAGAAAACCAAAAGGAAAGAATATGCTTGGCATTTCTCAAGCTGAAAGAAATAAAGAAAAAATTCAAGCTTCAAATTGCAATATTGAAGTAATCTGTGGGCAAAATATTGAACAATGTAGGAAGCATCAAAAAAAGGTAGAAGGGATACAACACAAAGTCACTGGACCAAAAAGAATTGGACAACGTTCAGTCATTTCAGGAAGTAGCATATGATCAAGAACCAATGGTGCTGAAGGAAGAAGTCCAAGCTGCACTGAAGGAATTGGTGAAAAATAAGGCTCCAGGAATTGACATAGTACCCACTGAGATGTTTCACCAAACAGATGCAGCTCTGGAGGTACTACTTGTCTATGCCAGGAAATTCTGAAGACAGCTACCTGGCCAACTGACTGGAAGAGATGCATATTTGACCAAATGTCAAAGAGAGGTGATCCATCAATGTATGGAAATTATCAAATAATATCATCAATATAACATACAAGTGAAATTTTGCTGAAAATAACTAAAAAATGGTTGCAGTAGTATATTGACAGGGTACTGCCAGAAATGCAAGCTGGATTCAGAAGAGCACATGGAATGAGGGATACCATTGCTGATGTCAGATGGATCTCAGCTGAAAGCAAAGAATATCAAAAAGATGTTTACTTGTGTTTTACAGACTATGCAAAGGCATTCAACTGTATGAATCATAACAAATTATGGGTAACATTGGAAAGAATGGGAATTTCAGATCACCTAATTTTGCTCATGAGGAAATTGTACATAGACAAAGAGGCTGTCATTTGATCAGAACAAGTTAATGCTGCATGGTTTAAAATCAGGAAGGGCATGTGTCAGGGTTGAATCCTTTCACCATACTTATTCAATCTGTTTGCTGAGCAGATAATCTGAGAAGTTGGACTATATAAAAAAGAACACATCAGGATTAGAGAAAAACTCATTAACAACCTGTAATATACAGATGATGCAACTTTGCTGAAAGGAAGATGGTTGGAAGCACTTACAGATGAAGATCAAAGACACACCTCAACATAAAGAAAAAAACTGGACCAATAAGCAACAATATGATAAATGGAGAAAAGATTGAAGTTGTCAAAGATTTCGTTTTACTTGGATCCACAATCAACAAGCATGGAAGCAGCAGTGAAGAAATCAGATGTTGGATTGCATTGTGTAAATCTATTGCAAAAGAACTCTTTAAAGTGTTAAAGAGCAAAGATATCACTCTGAAAAGTAAGGGGCACTTAACACAGCCATGGTACTTTCAATTGCCACATATGCATATGAAAGCTGGACAATGAATGAAGAAAACTGAAGAAGAGCTGATGCTTTTGAATTGTGGTGTTGATGAAAAATACTGAAAGTACCGTGGACTGTCAGAAGAGCAAACAAATCTGTCTTGGAAGAGGTGCAGCTGGAATTCTCCTTGGAAGTGAGTGGCCAGACTTTGTCTCATCTACTTTGGTCATGTTGTCAGAAAGGACCATTCCCTGGAGAAAGGTATCATGCTTGGTAAAGTGGAGGGTCAGTGAAAAAGGGAAAGACCCTCAACCAGATGGGTTAACACAGTGGCTGTAATGATGGGCTCAATATAACAAGGATTGTGAGGATGCACATGACCGGGCAGTGTTTTGCTCTGTTGTGTATAGATAGGGTCATATGAGTTGGAGCAGTCTTGATGACATCTAACAACAACAACAATTTTAGAAAAATAAAGCTTCAATAGTATGATGATTTATGATTCACCAATGTTAAAAAAAAAAAAAAAAAACTTAAAACCCCAAAAATATGCAATAATTTTCACCCATTAGGTGCTTAATCTTCCAAAATTTATTCCCATTGACCATTTTATCTCACTGTTTTGGGAACACCAAAAATCCTCACACAGCTGGAATGTTTCTTAGAAGTGAGAATGGCCAGACTTCATCTCACATATTTTGGTTATGTTGTTAGAAGGGATCAATCCCTGGAGAAGGATATCATGCTTGGTTAGTGAGAGAGGGGAAGACCCTCAAGGAGTAGATTGACACAATGGCTGTAACCATGAGTTCAAGCATAGCAAGAATTGTGAAGAGGCATAGGACAGGACAATGTTTCATTGTGCTGCACATAGGGTCTCTATGTGTCAGAGCTGACTGGATGACATATAACAACAATAACATCCTTCACTTAAGGAGCTCTGGTGGCATAATGGTTTAGCACATGGCTGCTAACTGAAAGGTTGGTAGTTCAACCTATCTTAGTCGCTCTACAGGACATTCTGGCGACCTGTTTCTGTAAAGATTATAGCCAAGAAAACACTGTGGGACAGTTCTACTCTGTCACACGTGATAGCTATAAGTTGTGATTGACTTGATGACACACAACAAAAACAACAACCTTCTTTACTTTATTATGAGAAGCCCTTCTTCAATAACTTCTGATTATGATCAGATTATGGCAGAATAATGAGAGAATTAGATTTAGAGTTAGGAGACCTGAATTTCAGTCTTGGTTCTTCTATAAGCTTTATAACTTCTCTGTAAGCTTCTTCTTTTTTTAATTGTGGACTATTATAAGTGCCTCATATACTCAAACAAAATAGTAATTCCATATGTACAAATGCATGGCTTTAGGGAAAATACTTAGAACAAAGTACAAATAGGCCAAGAAGTCTGATTTCACCATCTGTTAATCATGGAGCAACATTCATACAAATATATACCATATTTTATTTTTAACAAATAGTGTGCCCATGTAAATAAGATGCACACATGGAAATGGTGAAATTATGTTTTAAAATTTTGGCACAGCACACCCATGCACATACTGTGCATGTCTTGTGATATTTGCAGAAGTGAATTTCAACCTCATTCACCCTCAATCAGTAGTCTGAAAATGTTACTTTTGATTTATTTGTATAATGAAGGTATAAGCCATGGTCAAGAAGTCATGGATCAAGTTTGATAGTACCCCATAATTGGAAAATAAACAACTGAAATTGGATTTGTTACTATTTATTTATTTATTTCATAATATGAAAGTTAAGAGCATGGGCTTTGGATCTACATTGCACAGATTTGAACCTTGGCTGAGGGATTTTGGGGAAATGACTCAATTGTTCCATGTCTCAGTTTTGTCACCTATACTAGTAAAAGTATTTGTTTACACAGGACAGCTGTGATGTTTATATGGACTATAGCTCTGGTAGCATAGTGCCTAAGGCACTTGATTGCTAACCAGAAGGCTGGTGGTTCAAGCCACTCCTTGGAATGAGGGTTGGGCAATCTACTTCCATACTGATACTGCCTCAGAAACCCAAGGAGGGGTTGCTATGAGTTGGGTCTGACTTGATGGCACACAAAAACAACAACAAATCACATCAAGTGATTAAGACTGTGCTTATTCTTGTTTTTATTAAATCCCATCTAGTTGGTTCTGACTCATAGCGACCCTGTACAATAGAATGAAACAATGGCCCATCCTGCACCATCTTCAAAATCTTTGCTATGCTTGAGCCCGTAGTTGCAGTCACTGTGTCAATCCATTTCATTGAAGGTCTTCCCCTCTTTCCCTAACCCACTAATTTACCAAGCATGCTGTACTCCAGGGACTGGTGCCTTCTGACAACATGATGAAAGTATGTAAGACAGTCTGGCAGTTCTCGCTTCCAAGGAATATTCTGGCTGTACTTCTTCCAAGACAGATTTAATCTTCTAACAGTCCACAATATTTTCATTATTCTTCACCAACAAAACAACTTAAAGGCATCAATTCTTCTTCGATCTTCCTTATTCATTGTCCAGCTTTCACATGCAGATAAGGTGATTGAAAGAAATACGGCTTGGTTTAGGCACCCCACAGTCATCAAAGAGACATCTATGCTGTTTAACTCTTTAAACAGGTCTTTTATAGCAGATTTGCCCAGTGCAATATGCATCTGATTTCTTGATTGCTGCTAAGTGTTGATTTTGGATCCAAATAAGATGAAATCTTTGGCAATTTTAATATTTTCTCCGTTTATCCTGATGTTGCTTATTGGTTTACTTATGAGGATTCTGATTTTCTTTATGTTGAGGTGTAATCCATACTGAAGATTGTAGTCTTTGATCTTCAACAATAAATTCACTTTCAGCAAGCAGTGTTGTGTCATCTGCATATCACAGGTTGTTAATGAGTCTTCCTCTAATCCTGATGCCTCATTTTTCTTCATATAGCCCAGCTTCTTGGTTTATTTGGGCATCATACAAATTGAACTATTATAGGGAAAAGATACAACTCTGACACACACCTTTCCTGATTTTAAACCATGCAATATCCCCTTGTTCTGTTTGCTTGTGGTCTATGTAGAGGTTCCCATGAGCACAATTAAGTGTTCTGAAATTCCCATTCTTTGCAATGTTATCCATTATTTATTGTGATCCACATGATGGAATGTTTTTGCATAGTCAATATAACACAGGCAAACATCTTTCTTGTATTCTTTGATTTCAGCCAAGATCCATCTGATTTCAGCAGTGATATCCCCTGTTCCTTGCCCTCTTCTGAATCTGACTTGAATCTCTGGCAGTTCCCTATTGATGTGCTGCTACAACTGTTTTTGAATTATCTTCAGAAAAATTTATTTGCATGTGATATTAATGCTATTGTTTGATAATTTCTGCATTCTGTTAGATCACCTTAGGAATGGGTACAAGGGGTATAAATGAGTGAGTTACTCCATGGTATAAACATTTGTTGAAACTTCTCAATGGGTATTCCGTCAATTCCTGGGGCCTTATATTTTGCCAATTCCTTTAGTGTAACTTGTACATCTTCCTTCAACACCATCGGTTCTTGACCATATGCTCCCTCCTGAAATGGGTGAATGTCAACTAATTTTTTTTTTTTTTGGACAGTGAACATGTATTCCTTCATCTTCTTTTGATGTTTCCTGCATCTTTCAATATTTTACCCATAGAATCCTTCAGTATTCCAATTCTAGGCTTGAATTTTTCTTCAGTTCTTTCAGCTTGAGAAATGCTGAGCATGTTCTTCCCTTTCAGTTTTCTACTTACAGGTGATTGACCATTTCATCTTAATAATTTACTTGTCTTCTCGAGCTGCCCTTTGAATTCTTCAATTTAGATCTTTTATTTAATCATTTCTTTCATTCACTATTCTCTTTTCAAGAGCAAGTTTCAGAGTGTCTTATGACATCGGCTTGGTCTTTTCTTTCTTTGCTGTCTTTTTAGTGACCCTTTTCTTTCTTATGCATGATGTTCTTGTTGTCCTTCCTCAACTCATCTGGTCTCTGGTCATTGGTGTGCCAAATCTATCCTTTAGATGGTCTCTAAATTTAGCTGCAATATACTCAAGGTTACATTTTGGCCTTCATTGACTTCTTAAAATTTTTCTTCAACTTGAACTTGCATATGGGCAATTGATGGTCTGTCTGTTCCGAAGTCAGCACCTGACCTTGTTATGACTGATGATATTGAGTTTCTCTATCACTTATTTCTACAGATGTTGTTAGTTTGATTCCTGTGTATTCCATCTGGTGAGGTCCACATGCATAGCCACTGTGAATGCTGTTGAAAAAAGGTGTCTGCAATGAATTCTGTCATCCAATCTTTGGTGTAATTTTTATCACCAAGGCCATATTTTCAAACTACTGATGTTTCTTCTTTTTTTCCAAATTTTGCATTTCAATCACCAGTAATTATCAATGCATCTTGATTGCATATTTGGTCAATTTCAGGTTGCAGATATTAGTAAAAATATTCAACTTCTTCATCTTTTGCTTTAATAATTGGTGGTGAATTTGAATAACTGTCATATTAACTCATCTTTCTTGTAGGTGTATAGATATTATCCTCTCACTGACAGTATTGGTCTTCAGGATAAACCCTGAAATATTCCTTTTCACGATGAAGCTATTGTAAGTGGTACTGATTTCCTATTTCCTTTTCAGCAATCTCTTTTTTGGTGTAGAGGAATCCAACTGATTTTTGGATGTTGACCTTGTATCCCACCACAATTAGTTCCAGTAGATTTTTGACTGAGTCTCTTGGGTTTTCTCTGCATAGGAGCATATCATCAGCAAATAAAAAAATAGTTTGACTTCTTCCTTACCAATTTGGATGCCTTTGATTTACCATTCTTGCCTTATTTCCCTGGCTAGAATTTCCAATACAATGTTGAATAGAAGTGGTGATACAGCACATCCTTGTCTGGTCCCTATTTGCAAAGATGAATAGCTTCAGTCTCTCTCCATTGAGAACAATGTTGGCTGTTGGTTTTTTATATATGCCCTTTATTATGTTGAGGATTGTCCTTTCTATTCTTTTTTCTCTGAGAGTTTTGATCAGGAATGGCTGTTGGATTTTATCAAATGCCTTTTCTGCATCGATTGATATAATAATGTGTTTTTTTTTCTTTGTTTTATTTATATGATGGATGTCATTGATTGTTTCTCTAATGTTGAACCATCCCTGCATACCTGGTATGAACTCCACTTGGTCATATTATATTATTTTTTTATATGTTGTTGGAGTTTTTGCATTTATATTCATGAGGAATATTGGTCTGTAGTTTTCCTTTTGGGTGATGTCTTTGCCTGGTTTTAGTCTCAAGGTTATGCTTTCTTCATAAAATAAATTTGGGAGGATTCCATTCTTTTTTATGTTCTGGAGTAGTTTGAGTAGGATTGGTGTCAGTTCTTTTCTGAATGTTTAATTGAATTCTCCAATGAAACCATCGAGGCCATGGTATTTTTGGTTGGTAATTTTTTTATGACCTGTTCAATTTCTTCTTTTGTTATGGGTCTGTTCAAATTTTCCACTTCAGTCTGTGTTAGTTTAGGTAAGTGGTGTATTACTAGAAATCTTTCCATTTCTTCTAGATTTTCAAATTTGTTGGAGTATAGTTCTTCATATTATCTGATATTATCCTTTTAATTTCTTTTTTTTAAATTGTGATTTGAGTGAAAGTTTACAGAGCAAACTCACTTTCCATGCAACAGTTCACATACACTTTGTCTCATGACATTGACTACAATTTACCCCCAATGCAACAGCTCCCCTTCCACTTCCTCCCAATAGTTACCTCTTCCCTGTGTCCACCCCCATGCACTCCTGCCCCCTGAGCTATCTCCCTGTGCATAAACAGCCCTTCTTTCTCCTGTAATTTTTCTCTCCAAAGAGTGTATCTACCTAGTATAAATGTTCAACTCACATGCCTGTCTTTTCTTTGGCTGGAAGCCACAGGTGTGGGTTCAATTCCAGACTGAAGGGCAGCTATAGTCTTAATAGTTTCACAGCTATATCAGAGCAGCAAATTTGGTCCCTGTTTTTTTTTCTTTTTTCCCCAAATGATTTTGACTTTTGTTCCCCATTGTTCTCCCTCTTTATCCAGGATTTCCTACATAGATCCCCCTCTGAGTGGTTGACAGTGGTAGCCGGGCACCATCTACTTCTTCTGGTCTCATAGTTTTATAGGCCGAGGATCACATGGCATACCAGTGGCTTGGACTAATTGCTTCCATGGATCTTTGTTTTTCTTCATTCTTTTTTGCTCTGGACAAGGAGAGATCCATCACTACATCTAGATGGCAGCTTGCAAGCTTTTAAGATCCCAGTCGCTACTCACCAAAGTAGGAGGTGGAGCAATGTTTTATGTAGTATGTTATGCCAATTGAGCTTGATGTCCTCTGTGACTATGGTCCCGAGCCCACAGGTTCAACTACTTGGTCCCTCTGGGTATCTGGCTATGCCCAAGAAGGAACTACAAACTTGTTCCTTGTCAGCACTACTAAATTTGTTGTTGTTAGGTGTTGTTGAGTCATGTCCAACTCTTAGTGACACTATACACAGCAGAATAAAGCACCACCTGGTCCTGTGCTAGCTCCATGATCCTTGCTATACTTAAGCCCATCATCTCAGCCACTGTGTCAATCCATCTCATTGAGCACCTTTCCCTCTTTCATCAACCTTCCACCTTACCGGCATGACATTCTTCTCCAGGGAATGGTCCCTTCTGACAACATGGCCAAAGTAGGTGAGATAAAGTCTGGCCATTCTCGCTTCCAAGGAGAATTCCAGCTGTACTTCCTCAAGGATAGATATGTTAGTTCTTTTAGCAGTCCACGGTATTTTCAGTATTCTTTGCCAGCACCACAAATCAAAAGCATCAACTCTTCTTGTCTTCCTTATTAATTGTCCATCTCTCACATGCATAAGAGGCAGTTGAAAATATAATGGCTTGTGTTAGGTGTACCTTAGTCCTCAAGGACACATCCTTGCTCCTCAGCATTTGAAAGAGCTCCCTTGCAGCCAATTTGCCCAGTGCTATACTTTGTCTGATGTCTTGACTGCTGCTTCCATCAGCATTGATTGTAGAACCAAACAATGTGAAGTCTTTGACCACTTCAATATTTTCTCCACTTATCATGATGTTGCTTATAGGTCCAGTTGTGAGGATTTTTGTTTTCTTTATATTGAGATGTAATCCAACACTACTCTACACCTGGGAATTCTTACAGAACATACCAATACACTTATAGAACCATTGTCTGTCAACCCTATACATGGTCTTGGGTACACTCTCTGCTGCATAGACTTACCTAATAGTTCAGCCTGTCCACCCATCTATCCACCCATATGCCCATGTTTGCCTTCACTGACAATGCAGTACTGTGTGTGCAATAGGGTTCATCTTTGTTGTCTGGACCTACCATGTACCTCTCTATGTCTTCCTCCTCCTCAAAGCCACCGTGTTGATCACTCACATTTGGTACATTGCCCTTCTCTTCACCCAAATCAATACTTATCTCTACCCATCTAGCAGTGTTCCCTCCCCTTTGCTCCCACCCCTGGTAACCAACAAAGAAAATTTCCTTCCATATATAAACCTTTCCTTGACTTTTTACAACAATGTACTAATACAACATTTGTCCTTCTGTGACTGACTTATTTCACTCAGCATAATGTCTTCCAAGTTCATCCATGTTATGTGGTGTTTTGCAGATTCTACATTATTCTTTAGGGTTGCATAGTATTCCATTGTATATATGTACAACAGTTTGGTTATCAATTCCTCAGTTGATGGACACCTAGATTGTTTCCATCTTTTGGCTATTGTAAATAGTGCTGTGATGAAAATGAGTGTGCATATGTCTGTTCTTGTCCTGGCTCTCACTTCTTTAGGATATATACCTAGAAATGGAATGGCTGGGTCAAATGGTATTTCTAATTGCAACTTTGTAAGGAGTCACCATACTGCTTTCCACAGTGGTTGTACCATTTTACAGTCCCACCAGCAGTGTATGACAGTCCCAATTTCTCTGCATCCTTGCCAGCATTTGTTACTTTCTGTCTTGTTGAACTTTGTTACTAGTGCTGGGGCAGGAGGGTATCTCATTGTTGTTTTGATTTGCATCTCTCTAATGGCTAATGATCATGAGCATTTCTTCATATGTTTGTTGGCTGCATGAATATCCTCTTTGGTGAAGTGTCTATTCATGTCTTCTGCCCATTTTTTAAATGGATTATTTGTCTTTTTGTTATTGAGGTGTTGGAGTTTTCTATCAATTCTAGAGATAAGTCCCTTGTCATATATGTCATTGCCGAATATTCTTTCCCAATCTATAGGTTCTCTTTTGACTCTTTTGGAGAGGTCTTTGGAAGCACATTAAAAATTTAGTTTTTAGAAAGTCCCATTCATCTAGTTTACCTTCTGCTGTTTGTGTATTTTGGGTTATGCTTGATAGTTTATTTATGCCATATATTAGGGCCCCTAAATTTTCCCCTATTTTTCCTTGAGGAACTTTATAGTTTTAGGTTTCACATTTAAGTCTTTGATCCATCTGGAGTTAGTTTTTGTGTACGTGTGAAGTACAGATCTTGTTTCATTTTTCTGCAAATGGATCTCCAGTTTTGCCAGCACCATTTATTAAACAAACAATCTCTTCCCCATTTAATGGATTTTGGCCCTTTGTCAAAGACCAGCTGACCATAGGTCTATGGATCTGTTTCTGCGTTCTCAATTCTATTCCATTGGTCTGTCTGTCTGTTGTTGTACCCATATCAGGCAATTTTGACTACTGTGGCTGTATAGGTTTTGAGATCCAGCAGTATGAGAACTCCTACTTTGTTCTTCTTCTTCAATAGTGCTTTGTTTATCCAAAGTCTCTTTCCTTTCCATATAAAGTTAGTGACTGGTTTTTCTGTATCCTTAAAAAATGTTGATGGGATCTGGATTGCCTTGAATGTATAGATTTCTTTGGGTAGAATGACATTTTCACAATGTTCATCTTCCTGTCCATGAGCATGGTATGTTCTTCCATTTATATAGATCTCTTATGGTTTCTTGAAGTAGTTTCTTTATAGTTTTCTTTGTACAGGTCTTTTGTGTCCCTGGTAATATTTATTACCAAGTATTTTATTTTTTTTAGAAGTTATTGTAAATGCTATTTATTTCCTTATTTATTTTTCAGCAATCTCTTTGTTGGTGTAGGGGAATCCAGTTGATTTTTTGGATATTGATCATGTATTCTGCCATGATGCTAAATCTCTCAATGAGTTTCAGTAGATTTTTGACTGAGTCTCTTGGGTTTTCTAGGTATAAGAACATATCATCAGCAAATAGGCATAGTTTGACTTCTTCCTTATCAATTTGGATGCCTTTGGTTTCCCTTTCTTGTCTTATTGCCCTGTGTAGGACTTCCAATAAAATGTGGAATAGAAGTGGTTATAGAGGGCATCCTTGTCTGCTTCCTGTTCACAAGGGGAATGGTTTTGATCTCTCTCTATTGACAATAATGTTGGCTGTTGGTTTTAAAGCATAGATGCCTTTTATTATGTTGAGGAATGTCCCTTCTATTCCTATTTTTCCTGGAGTTTTTATAAGGAATGGGTGTTGGATTTTATCAAATGCCTTTTCTGCATTGATTGATATGATCATGTGGCTCTTTTTCTTTGTTTTGTTTATGTGATGGATGATGTTTATTGTTTTATTAATGTTGAACCATCCTTGCATACCTGATATGAACCCCACTTGGTCATAGTGAATGATTTTCTTGATATGTTGTTGCAGTCTATTGGCTGGGATTTTGTTGAAGATATTAGTGTCTACATTCATGAGGAATATTGGTCTATAGTTTTCCTTTTGAGTGATGTCTTTGCCTAGTTTTGATATCAAGGTTATGCTTGCTTCATAATATGAGTTATGGAGAATTCCATCCTTTTCTATGTTTTGGAATAGTTTGAGTAGGATTGGTGTCAGTTCTTCTCTGAATGTTTGGTAGAATTCTCCAGTGAAGCTGTCTGGGTCAGGAATTCTTTTTGTTGGTAATGTTTTCATGACTTGTTCAATTTCTTATTTTGTTATGGATCTGTTCAACTTTTCCACATGAGTCTGTGTTAGTTTAGATAAGTGGTGTATTTCTAGAAATCTGTCCATTTCTTCCAGATTTTCAAATTTGTTGGCATACAGTTCTTCATGGTGTTGTTGTTATGTCCCCTTGAGTCAGACCTGACTCATAGTGACATCTCCTTGCATTTCTGAGGCAATATTACTACAGAAGTAGATTGCCAAACCTTCCTTCTGGGAAGTGGCTTGTGGGTTTGAGCCACAAGCCTTCTGGTTAGCAGTCAAATGCCTTAGGCACTACACTACCAGAGCTGCTCAGTTCTTTATAACTAGAAGTTGATTCTTTGAAAAGATTAATAAAATTGACAAAACACTGGCAAATTTAACAAAGAAAAAGAGGGAGAGAAGACAAATAACACAAATGAGAAATGAAATGGGTGATGTCACAACAGAACCGATAGAAATCAAAAGGATAATATCAGGATATTATAAAGAACTGTGAGCAGGGCCAATTTTTGTTAATTATCAAGTTTTAACACCATTTAGAAATATTCAGACTGTCTGTGCTATCAGGAGAGTTGCCAGTCTGCAGCTCTGTTTGTCACCTTATTCATTGTTTTCATTCAGGTTCTTCTACTAGTTGGTGTTTAGTCCATTTCTGTATCCTTCTTTTCAAAGCTCAGAGCTCCAGGATTATCTTCTATTGGTTTCTATAATTTTCTATTGTGTCCATTGGTTTCTCTTTTTTTCTTGTTGAAGAGGGTCTGTGTAGCTTGTCTGCCTATTCTACCATCTTACAAGAAGTCTCCAACACTCCAAAAGTCCCTTTGACATGCTAATTTGTGAATTTATTAATAACAGGAGTAATGTTGAATAAAGGCATATTAGAAGTGGGGACTTCTGGTAAGATGGAGGAATAGGCAGAGAAGCAACACAGACTCTCTTCAACAAAGAAAAGAAAAACCAATTGACAGAGATACAGAAGATAATCCTGGAGCCCTGAGCTTTGAAAGGAACTATACAGAAGTGGATTAGGCATCAACTAGTGGAAAAACCTGAATGAAAATAGTGAGTACAGAGACGGTCAGAGCTGTGGATTGTCAGCTACTCTGATGGGACCAACAGCCTGAATATTTCCAATTGGTGTTGGGACCTGAGAATTGACCTAATGATCAGCCCTGGTCACCATGGGCTGCGGGGACGACTGTGTTGGTGGCCTATGACTAGGAAGGGAAATAGCAAGGAGAGAGACAACCTGATCTATTGACTTTCTGCTCTCTGGAGGGTGCAGCTTTTTTGAATGTTTACAAGTGGCAGCCATTTTGGATTTTAAAGTGATAGCATTCTCTTTTGGATTCCAGGGACCTAAGAATAGGCTCTGTTTGCCAAGGTCAACAGGGACATATGAAAGGCTAACAACAGGAAAGGAGACAGGTGGTGAATGTCTAAGTGCTGTCAACTAGTGAATAGAGAAGCAAAGTACCCTGCATGCATAGATAACACAAAAACAAAACAAAGAAAATGAAAATCATGGGCAAGTTACTCCAACATAAAATCACCAATTAAATATAAACACAAAAACATCACAATGCCTTAGAGACAACAGAGCATCACAATCCACTCAAAGAAGCAAGATAGAGCAGGAGAAACAAGGGACCAGGATACAGACCTAAAACACATTCCTGAAGAAGATGCAGCATTGAAGCTCCCTGATAAAAAATTCAAAACATTATATTTAGGTATCTTCAACGAATTAAGAGACAGATCAAGGACAACAGAGAGAAAAACCTAGAACAGTTTTGAAAGATAATACAAGAACAAAATGACAAAATAAATGAAAAATTAGAAATGATACAAAATCTACAGACAGAAATACAGAAGATTAATACTAAATTTTCAGAAATAGATAAGACATTGAATGGGCAAAGAACCACAATTGAATCAATGGAAGACAGAATTAGTGACATTGAAAGCAAATACCTTAATATTTCTTTGGAAAGGGATCAATCAGAAAAAAAGATCAAAACAAAATGAAGAAAGCCTAATGTTTATGTGGGATACCATCAAAAGGAATAACCTATGTGTAATCAGAATTCCAGAAGAGGAAGAGGCAAATAAAACTATGGAGAAAATTGTTGAAAATTTGTTGGAAGAGAATTTTCCTGATATGATGAAAGATGAGAATATATCCATTCAGGAAGTCCAACGAACCCCAGACAGGATAGACCACAAAAGAAAACCACACAGACATATCATCATCAAACTTCCCAAAACCAAAGACAAAGCAAGAATCAAGAGAGCAGCATGGAAAAAACGAAAAGTTGCCTTCAAGGGGCAACCAATAAGATTTGGATTTCTCAACAAAACACTGCAAAAAAAGAACAAGAAAAAGAAAAAGCACTGACCCATGTTACTTTGATGTTGTTTTTATGTGCCATCGAGTTGGGCCTGACTCATAGCGACCCTTCCTTGGGTTTCCAAGGCAGTATCACTATGGAAGTAGGATTGCCCAACCTTCCTTCCGAGGAGTGGCTGTGGGTTTGAACCGCCAGCCTTCTGGTTAGCAGTCAAGTGCTTTAGCCACTATGCTACCAGAGCTGTGTATTTCACTGTACATAAATTATATTTCAATAAAATGCATTAAAAAAAAAGTCATATTAGAAGCAAAACCAATGCAGGGTAACTGGTGCAATTACATTTTCAAGCATTAAAAAAATTGTTCTGTATATTTAGATAAAAACTTGAATTTCAAGACTATTTAGGTATACATTACACATGAATAACTCTAACTTCTAGAAGGATAAGAATCATTCTTATGATTATGTTAATAATATTTTTTTAAATTTTAAACTAAGTTCCATGTTATATATTATGAAGATGTATCTCTATGTCTCTCTCTCTCCATCTACATCTTTATCTATATGTGACTTTGAAGTTAAAGAAAATTTCAGGGATTATTCACCAACAAATTTTATTTGCTTTATAACTTAATAATATTAAAAATAATATTTATATCAATAGTCTTGCTTTTATTTTATTTTTTTTTTTACAAAATAAAGCAACTGTTATGGAAATAAAAGACTCAAATTGCCTAAAATATAAAGGGACTGATAAAGCTTTAAGAAGGCAATTAGGCTAGGGACCATAGTTACTGGGGATATCAAGTTCAATTGGCACAACATAGTACACAAAAATATTATCCTACATCTTACTTCAGTAAGTAGTGACTGGGGTCTCATTAGCTTGTAAATGGCCATCTAAGGTGATCTCTGCTGGTAACTATTGGTCTCTCCTCATCTGGAGCAAAGAAGAGTGAAGAAAATCAAAGGCACATGGAAACAGTCCAAAGAACTAATGCACCAGGAGAGTATGGAGGGATGGACACTGGGAAGTGGTACCTTGGGGAGGAAATTGGAGGGGAGCTGTTGCATTGTGGTAAATTGTGGTCAATGACATGAGACAAAGTATATGTGAACTGCTGTATCGAGAGTGAATTTGCTCTGTAAATCTTCACCCAAATCTAAATAAAATAAAATTAAAA
>NW_006921995.1:905827-907684 GCF_000298275.1 Orycteropus afer afer | reverse complement strand
ATTAAGTCTAACTGAACAACTACACCAGAGAGATGCATTCCTTAGAACAATTAACCACAGGAGATAAGAAAGTCAGCATTTGCACAGGGAGAGTGGTGGGGAGGCAGGAATGCACAGGCAAGAAAGACACAGAGAAAAGGTAACCACAGAAGGGAAGTGGAAGGAAAGTTGTTACACCGTGGGGATTGTAATCAGTGTCACAAAACAAAATGTATATAAACTATTGAATATTAAAGGAATCTGACTTGTAAAAATTCATCAAAATCACAATAAAAGGTAAAAAAAAACCGCAATTAAAGGATTCTTAGCAAAAAGAAACACGTCATAACTTCACTTTCTTTTATTAGGAATATCAAGGTAAAACATAATTTCACAAAATGGCCAGCAGAGGTCCTCAGTCCCATATTTTATGAATTCTTTTTATTTTAAAAAAACCTCTCTCCCTAATGTGTGACAAATAGGCTCCTGGGGCTCATTTGCTTACTTTAAATAACCAATCACAATGAAATGGCCTGCAGGTCTAAACTGTAATGGAAAATGGTATATTTAAATTAAAAATATAATTAATGTATACAACAATGCATAACTTGTTGGAAAATATTATACAGGTAAAAAAGAGGGATTGAAAGTTCAAGTCACATGTTTTTAAATCAGTGGTTTTTAGTTCAGTTCAACAGAGTAAGGGGAAGAATGGTGAGGAGTGAAGACTAAGAAAATATATGTTGATGTCATTTATGATCTTTTCAGCTCTGTTCTTTTCTCAATTTAAACTGTTTCTCTACTTTTGGGTGAAAAATGAAACAAAAGAATTTTTATAGGCATCTCCTCCTGGCTACTATTATCAATGTTCTGTGTTCTTCATTAAGAAATAATTTTAAGAGGAAATAGAACTATTAGAAGTAGAAATAACTTGCAGATTTCTGCTATCTGAAATAATTTGATTATATTATTTGAGTTGACAATTGTTCTCATCCCTATTTCTCTGTCTTCACATTGAGAATATCGTTATAAACTTTACTAAGAAAACAAAACAAAACAGTCAATAGGATTATCATCAAGGAAACTTACACATTTTCCCTGCTTTTTTTTTCTCTTTAAGTTTTATTTCAGCCACTCCTCGGAAGGAAGGTTGGGCAATCCTACTTCCATAGTGATAACTGCCTCGGAAACCCAAGGAGGGGTCGCTATGAGTCGGGGCCGACTCGAGGGCACAATAACAACAACAACAACAAAGTTTTATTTATTTTGTGGTTGAGAATACACACAACAAAAAACATAACACCAGGTCAACTGCTTCTATATGTACAATTTAGTGACATTGATTGTATTCCTTGAGTTGTTCAACCTCTCTCTCCTTTCCTGAGTAGTTCCTCCCTAATTAGCATAAACTCATTGTTGGCCATTTCTCTTTGTAGAGCTTACTAATTTCCTGATATTGTGTTAAGATTCGTTAATAATATGTGCAAGATTTCTTTTTTTTTTTTTTTTTTTAAATTGTGATTTGGGCGAAAATTTACAGAGCAAATTCGCTTTCCATACAGCAGTTCACATACATTTTGCCTCATGACATTGACCACAATTTACTACAATGCAACAGCTCCCTCCTACTTCCTTCCCATAGCTACCTCTTCCCTGTGTCCATCCCTCCATGGACTCCTGCCCCTAAGCTGTCTTCCTGTGCATAAGCAACCCTTCTTTCTCTCATAATTGTTCTCTCTAAGGAGTGTATCTACCTCAGGTAAATGTCCAACTCATATGACTGTCTACTGTTTGGCTGGAAGCCATAGGCAGTGAGTTCAGTTCCAGACCTGAAGGGCATCTAGGGGCCATAGTCTCAGTGGTTCCACCAGGCTCTAT